>NW_020450874.1:183455-310017 GCF_003343035.1 Apteryx rowi | reverse complement strand
CATGGTCGTAGAAACCAAAACCCTGTTGCCAACACCAGCAGCACAGCCAGTTGTTAACCTGGAAAGTCCGTCTCCTCCTCCTCTCATCCATCCCCCTCACTGGCAGGATTGAGGAGAAGATGACCTGGGCTCCCAGRCCYTTGAVCRCCATCCCCMSARCTCTGAAATCCTGCTTGATGGTCTCCAGTTTGCCCTTGGTGTCATTGGCGCCCACATGGAAGAGCAGCAGTGGGTAATAGTCCGAAGAATGGACGAGAAGAGAGTCTGCTCCTGTTTAAATCCATTTTTCTCCCATACACTACACAAGATTTTTCTTATTACATTTAAAATAAAAAATAAAAAACTACAAAAGAAAAGCAGCAAGGATAATCGTAGATATGGCATAGCATTTAAAAGGAGRGATGAAATTAGATTAGGATTCCCCAAGATGCGAGTTAAACAACTAATACTGGAGACTTACACTACTGACACATTTGTGGTGGATACTTCTTTTGCACTGTGTGTGCCATAGTTTGGTCGGAAGCCTTTAGCAGCCAGTCTGGAAATCTGTACATACTGAAAATTTTCCATGGTATTTTCTTGCCACATCTCTTCCTTCCAGCTTTACCCCTCAAAGATGTGCAAAATGATTCAAAGCTAATGTTCTTGAAAGATGTTGCAATGAAATGAACAGGCCTGTAACAACTTGTTATATATTGATGGAGTTTGGATACACTTAACATCTCCTACTGAAGTTCAGGATTTGGAAACCCTGGCAAATGCTCATCTTGTTATGTTTTTGTTCCATCATCCTGTTTTGTTTCTTTTTTCTCACCTTGGGCAAATGAGACACCAAGACTGTCTTGCACAGTTTCCAAGATCTCTAGAGGCAGACAAAAGGTAACTTTTTTTTCCCCTATGTGCTCCTTTTCTGTGCTTTAAGAATAGACTAGAGGAGGAATACCTTTCCTGGAGATAGGGCGCACTGGGAAAGGGAATGGAAAAAGAGTTCGTTCTCCATCGTGTCTAATCTTTGAACTCTTCCCCACACCCCCCGAAGCAGAAGAAGGAATTGAATTTGTGGTTGTATGTATTCACACTCTTCCATATCTTTCTGCGTTTTGGGGGATTCTTCTGTCTTCATTATTCATTTTTCTTTCCGTATTTCTTTAAAACAAGAATCTAGCAGTGGGGATTATTAACTRGATTGCACCCAGTTACCAGTCACGGCTGTCTTCAGTGGGAAGTTTCTTTGTAAGAATATAGTACATCCTTTTCCTGGCTGCTTTAGTTGCAGTCTTGCTGGCTCAAGCTTCTGCTGGGAGAAAAGAGGTGGCTTTCTGCTGATTGTGCATAGCGTCCCCTTCTGGCAAAAGAGGCCGTTTTTCTTTAATTTGTAGAAAAACAGTTCATCTAGCAACCAGCAATATTGGCAAGTGTTGTGAATACCAGGGATAGTAATCCAAAACTGAAGATACACCCAGCCAACACAGGACTGCTTGGAAGTACGTTAACCCTGAAATTGCATGTGGTTGTTATTTTAATATTAGAAAAGCGGCATGGAACAAATTGCCAATATAGAGTGAAATTACAGATTATACCAGTCCAAGGGAAGGCTGACATTCAGAATCAAAAGCTGTTTGAGGGAGGAAAAAAAGAATATTCAAATATGAAATTTTGGCATCATCATACTTGCTGTACTGAATAATGTTGTGAGCCTAGTTTTTCCTTTTGTGTAAATTTTTTTTGAATGCTTATAATTGTAGTTTACTTTCATAATAGCTACTGCTTTTGAAGTTGTCATAAGATTACAGACTTGATAACTTTGTATGTTATGGTAAAAACAGTGACCGTTGCTCCCTAAATGAGGC
This sequence comes from Apteryx rowi, assembly GCF_003343035.1. NCBI lineage: Eukaryota > Metazoa > Chordata > Aves > Apterygiformes > Apterygidae > Apteryx > Apteryx rowi. The sequence continues at coordinate 308,167 of NW_020450874.1, read as the reverse complement.
TACTGAATCAGATGGGAACCTCCAAAATTAAACAATTCATTTAATCTAATTGACTAAATAAAATGCCAAGTTCACAGTGTTCATCTCTTTAGACTGATGTAATTTCTGGCATTTGACTTGCATACCTCTTGAAATATTAAATCAGTTTATAAACGTGGCAGAAAAGAGCAGCCTATGCTTGCCAAATAAAGTTTGGGTATTTTACAACAGCTTAAACAAACCAGTCGTGTTAACTTTTGTTCTGGGGAATTGCTTTTTAGTTTTGTTTTATTATTAAACTGTATAAATAAATAGGCTTTCTGTCAGCTTCATGCTCCTCTTTTAAGAGAGCTTGCATGACAATAGTAGGCTAAGAATATTTAGCTAGATGAAAGTATCCATTTGCACAAAATCATGTTTATGTTGATACTATATAGTTTTATTTTTTTGAAACAAGGGGATGAAGTCATAAGAATTTTATTTTTTTAGAAAACACTAAAACCAGAGAAAACTTTACAATTTTTTAACGTGAAACCTTGAGTATATGAAGACTCTCAGGTTGACATTGAATTTCACTTGGATCTAAACTGAGACAGCAGTACTTGTAGACATTTAGTAATGTTTAAGATTGGTGCCAGCAAAAACCTGACACTAGTGTAGTTTACAAAAAGAACAATTGCTAGACAAGTTCAACTTGAAATACTTGCTTAAGCTCCCAGTGATTAACTGTAATTTTGGAGTGCTTTTTTTTAATGGGTTAGTAACAGTTAATTTCCATGAAAATCAAATACCATATATTCATCCAAACTGAGATTGTTCTATAGCTCCATTCTGATCATTTCCTTTAGTGACTTCTTTCAATTTGTTATTTGAAAATGCAAATTAAGTTTTACTATTTTTCCATAATCTGTTCTGTAGTATTCCTGCCCATTTATTATTAATCATTGAAATCATTAATTTTCATTTTTGTTGGAAGGCTAGCCTTTCATTTTAATATGACTTCTCAAAACTAAGTTAAAAGAGCATTATATTTTATAAAGCTTTTGAAAACTAATTAGTTACTAAGTCACTAAGGTGATTGATGAAAGATGCAAAGTCATATTAAACAATGCATGATATTTTCTTGAGTAAAATTAGCAACTCTAGGTTCCTTTTTCTTCTGCTGTCCTTCTTTGTAATACAGAATCTAACTTCTGATAAGTGAAAAATACTATAATTATTGTAAGACATAGTAGTAATCTTCAGCCCTAATGACACAGGGGAATATATTTAAATTATAATTCATTTCACTTAATTTGTCTGTAATTAGAGAGAAAATGTATTCATTTTAACTGGATAAAACCCCTGGTTTCAGTAGGTGATGATATAGAATTTCCAGCACAAGTTTGCCATTTCCAGTCAGTTTGCCGGGAAAAGCTTTGTTGGCTAGACTGGTAGAACAGAAAAAGATCCATGGCCTCTTTGCTGCTGTGGTTTTGTTTTCCTGCAGCTGTCTGTTCCTCATGACACAAGTACTTAGAGTGAAACTTGATTTCTGTGGAAAGCTAAATCTGTATATCCATATATTTTCAGCGTGCATCAGGTTTATTACATTGCCCATAAATTAAGCAAAAGCTAAAAGAGGAAACACTTGTTGGAGGCATTTGTTAAGATGTCATTCCTGAAAATGTGCAAACTTGTATAGTAGTCTTTATTCAAACAATATTAGTTAATATTCCTAAGACTGGTATGAAAACAGTTTAATAGTGATAAGTAGTCCATGCAATATGCTGAGCATTGCTAACTCCAAAGCCATTCCGAACCTCATAACGTGACCTGTCGTGTTCATTTAGAAAAAGGAATACATTAGTAATGCGCTGGTTTATCTTGTTTTTATTAACACTGAGTACACGTGTGCCTGCAATACTTGGGGTTGTTTTGTTGGGTTTTTTTTTTTGCCTGTGTATTACGTTATACTAGATGAAAAGGGGTTGGGGATTCATCTTCCCAAACACATTCTCACCCCAGAGTAGTGTTATATTGACCTTCACAGTCTCTGACACCCAGTAGGGTACTGTGTATGTTTATAAGGTTTATATCACTTGCATTTTGTGTCCGTCTGTAAATCAAAAGGTAAGGTTTTATGCTGAAATGTGCCAGTAAGCCACCAAAGAAACCATGACAGTGGTTCCCAAAGAGACTCTCTCTCTCTCACTCTCTCTCTCTCTCTGAAAGGTGCAGCCTTGGGCATAAGGTATGCACAAAGATTGAAGTCYTGCCTGCCACCTTGTCAGGAAGGATTGCAAGTCAACCTGAGTAAGGCGGAGAGGTCTTTAACCTTAGTGTAAATAGATTAAGCATAGCATGTCTTTCATTTCTTTTACCTAATATCCATTCACCTAATGTATCAGCTTATATTTTTTGTCAGTTAGGAATGAAATATTTTAATGACTATGCAAGCTATTTTGTGACACCATGTAAGGTAAATGGAGCAGTTGAATCTTTCAGGCATTCTCATGTCCTCTCTAGGCCAGAGAGGATAAATTGTGTTTTCAGGATTACTTGTCACAGTCACTAAAGCAGGAAATCATTAAAAGAAATTTGGGTTTTGAGGTGTCAGAAGCTTTTTACCGCAGAAGTTGCAGTCTCAAAAAGTGGTAGCATGTACAGTGCTCTGAGTTTACCTAATATCAGGTTATAGTTGGGAATGCTTGAGACAAATCAGTAGATTCGTCTGGAGGGATTTTATGTAACTTAGAGATGATGGATAAAGATGAGGGTGACCTGGATTGACTGGATTCCACTGAGGGGAGCCAAATAAAAGATTAAATTTCCAGGAGTAAAGAAAGAAGGGGGCTTTCTTTTTTTTTTTCCCCTATAATGAGAATTCTCTTCTGTATGATATTACCAAGAGACATACTGTATCCCATTATATTCCTGTTTGCAAAATCATAATAAAAAATGAGAGCGAGTGCAGAAAAGAACTACAGAGGTTATGTATAGAAAGAATTTCATACTGTAGGAGATAAAGTCCAGTATGTTTAATTACTTAAAAGAGTGCTTGAAAGGCATAGTGAGCATGATGATAGTTTTTAAGTACTGTCAGGAAAGTAGCCAGCTACTCAACCGTGCTTTCATTTTCTATTGACTAGAGTATTGGGGAAAATTACATAGTGATTTTATAATAATGTAAATATCTCAGTGTAGCATTTTATTTATATATGTGTATATATATAAAATATATCTTACATATATATCTTACATATATATTATATATATGTAATAATAAGTTTAAATAAGTTTAAACCACATTTTAGTGAAAATTTGATATTGTTTAGTTACCAGTTCAAATTTCTTGTCCTGAAGTGCTCAGAAATTTTCTCCACATTCCCCTCATGAATACTACTCATCATGTTTTCACATCTGGTAAAACAGGATTTGCGAGGAGGGGGGTCATGGGGTTTCTTGTTTTGTTTGAAATAGGTGGAGTGCCATTTATTTTGTTAAGGTGGTTCATTAATGAGACTTATCTCTGTAGAATTTCATATATATTTGGGTCACAGTTGCTGACAAAGGATTAGGCCTTATAAACTCTGTCAGGAAGAAATGTCCTAAGTAGATGTCACTTTTTCTTCATAATCAACCTGGTTATAACTGTTTAGAGTACAGCATTGCTGGGAAACGGGCCTTCCTAGCTGAAACGAACTTGTACTCTTAAGATGAATATAGCTGCTTTTTGAAAAGTATGAAACTTTTTAGCTGAACCAGGGTTCATTTATTTCACTTCCTGGAAAATATCCTATTTGTAAGTGCATGATCCATTTTTATGTAAAAAAACAAATAGTTTCACAGTGGTAGTATTTACACCAAGAGTCAAAGAATACTTTTGCTTGGAATGATTAAAATACCTAACTTTTACGGCCTTGGAGAGGGGAACAAATTGATCATGACAAGAAGCCATGTGGTCACTAAATTATAGAAAAAGAAGCCAAAGAGCTGTTCTGAAAAGAGTATTTTTTCTACCCTTTTCTCCTCAATAAGCAACCTAGAAAAATGACAGGAAAGAGCAAAATGAAACTGGATACTGAGGAAAAATTGTAAAATACTTCATGAAACTTAGTCTAGAACACCCATTCAAGGGTAAGAAAGTAATATTTTAAAAGATCTACGTGCAGTGGTGGGTAACAAACTGCAGCTGAAGTTTCACCTAAAATATTTGATGTTAGTTTGAGGTGTTTTATTATCTACTTGTACATGCTCTGACATTGCTGTTTTTTCTTTTTATAGCAATTCTTCCCTTTTAAGAAAAAAGTCTTACAAAGATGACGTAGATGGAGTGATTATGAGGAAAGGCTTAACACTCGGACAGCTAAGAAATGTGAAGAAATAATGAGGAAAATGATTGAATTGAATTATAAATAGAGGTAAAGGGATAATACTGGGCGAAACAAAACTGAGCTGAGGAGTAGGTAAAACTTTTAAGTGTGAGGGCTGAGATTCCTAAATTGTTTCCACAGGCCACTACTGGCAAACCTTTCTCCTGAGTCATCTAAAACAGCTTTAGACAGGATAGCTGGGAATACATTTTATATGAATAATCTTGCATTTCTGAGATGTGTCGAAGCCTTATTCAACAGCTTTTTTGTCTCTTTGCTGTCTTCTGAAGGCTTTTCAAATAGGTTATATTTCCATTCCTATTAAGTTAAACTGCATCTTTCTACTGAGAAAGTAGTTTACGGTTTATCTCTTGGATAAACTGTAATCTGAGCAACCATGCTCAATGATGATAGGGAACTGTCTTTTTTCAGATGCCATTTTTGCTTGATGTACTTTGTTCAATATAGAGTCTTGTTTTCCTACATAATACAGTTATGGTTTATTTAAATAACTTCATCACATCTGAAAAAAAACTTGTTATTAACTTAATTTCTATAAGTAGTAGAGTGAATTCTCTGCCTCTAATGTTGGAACTGCCTTCAGTAAAGCTCTATCTCTGGAGAAGAAGGTGGAGAGGCCTGGCAGGGCAGAGTTACAGCATTAGGAAAATATCGATGCCATCAGACATGCAACTGGCACCAATGTGGTGATGGTGGGGTGCTCYGTCCATCTGTCCTTGGTGCTCCCTTGCTAGCAAGAGAGGGACCCCCTGCTCCCCTCGCCCATGGAAGTAGGTCCAATGTGTTGGGGTGAGAACAGCCAACTGGGCTGGGCTGTCCTGCACCAGGCTGCCATTCTCGAGCATGGGCCTGCCCCACACGAATGCTTGATTACCTCATCGCATGCCTTATTATCCCTTTTCCCCACATCTTGGCCTTCCCTCTTTTCCACCCCAATCCTGTCCTTACCCACCCCTAATTGATTTCCCCCCCCCCCCATTGCTCCCAGTTTTACTGCACCCATACCTGAATTTGGTATTCCAGTATGGCTGCATGGGTAATCTTGGCTTTATATGGGTTTGCTGATACGGTTGCTTAGGTACTGTCGGCCTTGCAAGATTCCCTCCCCCAAAGCTCCCCAGTACTCCTCTTCAGTTATCTGTGAAGTTTATCTGTTTCTAATATAGCTTGCCCTTAATGATCTGTAAGAATCCAGCCATTTTGTCAGCTTCCTACTATCCAGCAGCTTTCTTATGTCATGTCCAGTAGTTTTTCATATCCTGTTTATTTAGCTTAACCTCAGGCCAAGGCCTAGTAATTTGCCTGCAACCTTAACAAGGTCCAACTGGCTGACAGGTCCATTTAGCCTGAATTTTTTTTTGTTTGTTTGTTTTATTTATGTATTTATTTACCCTTGGAGGAAGTGCAGAACAGCTGTTTGGACAGTGAACATTGCCTGACTTTGAGAGCCAGGCTGTTACTGCTGCTGCCACAAGAGATACAAAGGGCAGCTGCTGCTTTGCCACCTTCACAACCTCCCTTCCAGTTTCATCTTAACTGCCTCTGTGGCAGCTGTCATCTCGCATACCGGGAAAAAGATAAAAGCACAATAGTGTGGCTATATTGTGTACATTGGCCTACAGAGCTTCTCCCCTTATCTCCCTTTCTCTTAAAAACTTTCATATTAGAAGTTGAGATAGGGATGCAGTCTGTAATCAAAAGAGAATGATCTGTTTCCCTTCTCTCTTATTAACCATTATCCATCAGGATCCCTATGTTTGTTAATTAGGACACTAGTGTCACTGGCGTCAGCCGTATATCTGAGAGTCAGTCTCCTTTGTCTTAATTTTAGAATTAGATCTCTTTCCTGCAAGAGAAAACATGATCAGCATGTAGACAGGATCTGTTGATCCCAGTAGTCATTTCTTCATCTTCCCTGTTTTTAAGGTATTTTTAGGTATTCAGGGAGTTGTTTAAAATATTGGTCAGAGATCATTTTCAAGGAGGGTGGGACAAGGAAGCACAGTGGGTGTATTGGTTGGTAATGGAGTTTTATCTGTGTTTTATTATCTAATCTGGGATTACTGTGGATCAGATGCTTCATAAAATAGCTTGTGTCTAGCTTCTTCCTAGCCTTTATAGTCCTCTCCACTTGGAACATAAAACTTCGTTGAACTTGGCACCTTGTTGGCACCAGATGTTGTGATACCAAATATTAACATAATTTTAAAAAGTAGCTATAGTTGGTGAAAGAGCTAGTCATAACAGCTATTACATACAAATGTACCATCTCAGAGTCAGGAATTCTTGGGCTGAATACATCTGGAAGCTGAGAAGACTGTGCTGGGAAGGTATCATTATATAGCTTTTCTGTTTTCTTGTCTACTGCTGACCAGTAATAGAGACAGAAGAAAGGTCTATTTAACCCAGTAACCTGACTCATATGGCTGCTTTTACAAGAACAGAGTATTGCTGAAGACTATAAATCCAAAATGCTTGCTCTGCCTTAAATGTATGGGGAGTGAAGGACATACTTTAAATTTGGGGCTTTCGCCCTTAAGAGGAGGCTCATGGTCTCATTCTGGGCAGTAAGCATTTCAGTGAAGCTACATTCATGACTGCATCCCAAACTGTGATTCTTACTCCATTACTACACATGATTCTGCAATTCGAATGTAGTTATGTAATAATGCCATATAAAAATTAAATCCTTGAAGTTCTAGTACAGATTTTGCTGACATTTACCTCCCTTTACCTCCCTTTACCTCCCCGCCCCCCCAGCTTTCTGTGTTTAAATTCTAAAGGGACAGAAAATAGGCACAGTTTTACTTGGGATATGATTCAGAAAATTTATCCTATGTAATATAAAGAAGCAGTATGATTTAACTCCATTGGGTTCCAGAACTTCATTCTTAGCCTCTGGCCAACTATGTGACTGTGAGCATGTCACCTAACCACCCTGTCCTAGTTTTGCCATCTGTGAAAGACTTTGGGAAGTCATGGAAAACTGAATCATAGGTCTTTTCCATCTCTAGGTTCTATTAGGTCATCCAGTCTGTCTATCTGCCAGTGTAAGATTGTTTCCTATATTCACCAGTGTTTTTCCAGTCTGGTTTCTGTGCACCAAGTGATTGAGCTTCCACCAGTACCTTGGGGAGATGATTTTACAGACTACTAAATTTCACTGTCAGGAAGCTCTTCTGACACACAAAGTGAATTTTTAATTTCTTAATTTCATCCTGTTGCGTTATTGCTGTTAGTATATGCACTCATTGTTTTAAGACATAGGTAGGCAATTTCCATAACACCTTAAAAATCTAGGTAAGATGCATCCTCTCTATAGAGAATCTAATAAATGGAAGTTAAAGTTTTGGATTGAGAGGTGTGACCTTTTATAAGGAAATAAACTACTAGGATGGAATTTCAGGAGGAACCATGTAAATGTGCAGACAAACTGTCCTGGATTTAGCATAAAAACAGGATAGAATATAGAAACTTAACATAGTGGGGAAAAAAATGGAGTAGGATGTTAAATGAAAGTGTTGGAATACTTATCAAGGATGGTTAAGGAGGGATTTTGAGAGAACAGAACGATAGTTTTAGTCAGTGAACATGAAAGTCTCTAATGTAATACTTTTTTTTCAGATACTTGTAAGTTATCATGTCTCCTATAATTTGAATTACATTTGAATCTTTGCTAATACATCAATTATTTTAAGCCACCAATCACAGTAATTGCTTTTAGGGGTTTTCATTTAGTGTTTCTCAACTGTATCTGAGCACAGTGTTGCAGGTGCAGCCCAAAGGTGGACATGTTGTCTCACTTTCTCAGACTGTAATACATTTGCATATACAGCCCCAAGTTAGTTTTTCTTTTTTATTGCCTGCAAATGTTGCGAATTTGTTATTTTTTTGTCATTTAAACTTAAGTAATCCACTTTCCTGGAGCTTCAGAAATTCAGCAAATAGATTCTTTTCTTCAGATGTTAAAACTGGCAGTATTGAAATATAGTCTGGATGACAGCTATCAAATTTTTGTACAAAGAAGTTTAGTCAATCTTCATTTTCCAGAACTTTGAATATGTGGAAGTTATTTGGGTCTTGCATAACACCATAGTTAAACTGCTTTTAAAGTGTCCATCTGGCAAACAACTGGTATGTAACATGATTTATTTGACGTAGTGCCCTAGCAGGAAAAAGCCAATATTAGATTTTTTAAATTCAGTGTATTCATTTGATAAAGTTACTAAGGTATTCAGTAATATAATAAAAATACAATATATGTTTAAAAATAAGGGAAAAATCTGTTGTGAGAGCATGTCTCATTGAAATATGTATTTTCTAAAGAATTCTGCTTGTCCAGGATTTTCATTCCTCTATTTCAGCTGCTAATGGAAATGCTTAAGTCCAGGAGTGAAAACTGCATGTGTAGTATTTTCAGAAAAGAGGAGTTGGGGGGGAGGGGGGGGTTGTCCCCCCCCCTTCAGTGTCATGGTCTTAAACATTTCTATTTACATATGTTCATAAGTTGCGATGTAACTTCAGAGCCTAAGACAAGTGGGGCATTTCATAACCTTCCAAAGTTTATTTCTAGCACACCTATATGGGCACTTAAAATGTTTCTATAAATAAAATCACCGTCTTGCATACTTGCTGTTGAAAATCTCCATTGCCCTCGGATTGGATACAATTAATAATTAAGTGTAGGTTAATTTTTTTGGAATTGAAATCTATTGATTTTATGTAGTATTTACATTTAAAAAAATCTATATATGAGAAATTGTTTTTCCTTCCTTTAAGAAATCAGCAGGGGATGCCATGAAGCCATGTTTGAGGAAGGTGAATCTTAGAAAGATTTAGTAAAGTTCCATCATAAGAAGAATAAATGTCTTTCATCCACAGGAAATAAAGCCAGATCAAGTTACCAGACTTGCTCTTAGGAAAGAAGTTAATTTTGAAAGTGTCTGCAGAAAGGTAAGGTTTAGATTTCTGATTTTCTTTCCCTTGCTTCTGTGAATGTGAGAGCACATGAAACCTTTTAGGTGAAAGTGCATATGTTGGTGAGAGTATGTGCCTTACATATGTTACATTACACTTTTCTCAGTTGTAGACTTTTTTTAATGTATACACTAAGACATGCCTGCAAAAACTTGTGTAGAAGTTTAGCACAAGTGAGTTGTCATCAAGGCTTGGTGAGCTAATCCCTAGTGACTGGAACAGAGTATCAGGAAGCATAGCAGTGGTCTTGGTGTCTTAGAAATAATTTGCTATGTTTATATAATGCACTTCTATGATTCAGTTAATATAAATAATCTAAACTTTCAACAGCTGTTGAAAAACAGTTGAAAAAAGTTCTAGACAGAAGCTTCCACATGTGAACAAAACATAGGAAATGGCCTGAAATACAGGGGAAATCAAACACCCCTGAGGCTCACTAACTTCAACGGTATGTCTTTTTGGAAGCCCATTGATGGTTCATTACTAAGTGTTTACTGTTTAACTAGTGATACCTGTAACAAGTGAAATGGGGACATAAAGGTGGGAAGATGCTCCTTGTAATAGTTGAGGCTGAGAGCAGACAGGACACTCCAAAAGGAGAGTGAATAACAGCAGAAATAAATACCCTTTGAATGGAGATGTTGCAGAAGCAATCTCCGACAACAATGCTGAATCAAAAAGCGTCAGTAAATGAAGTTCCATATATTCCTTTGAGTTCTTCTAAATTCCCATTGGTGTTCCACTAAGGACTGTGGGGAGACTGAAATCTGAAATGTATATAATACACAGACTAAACTTTAATGTAAAATTGTGGCATTTTCTCTTCCAGCTTCCATGTTGCAAAGCACAGTGATGTGTGATGGAGTTCATGTATATTTTTTTCTTTTTTTGAATAGAAATGCTATCAGCATAATGTGCAACAGTATTTGTGCTTCACTGGGGCAAAATCGGGTTAATAGAAAAGTAATACAATGTGCTTCATATAAGAAGAATTCAGTATTCATGGAAGAATGTTTGGATGGGACATGTCCTACCTACTTTTCCTTCTCAGTGATAGAAAAGAGTAAGGGAAGGGTCACAGAGATACTGACATGGAGCTAAGAAGAAGCATTTCTCTTTTTAGTTACTTGACCAAGAACTTCCAGTCAGAAGGTGAGCTAGTTGGAAACTGTTTGTTAGGAGGTTAGAAATGGTGTAGAGGTGACAAGGTTCTGGATGCATGAGGACACCTGGAGGAGGAGTTCACACTTCAGAAAGGATGCTCAAATTCAAACAGTGAGGCATCTACTACTGTGGGAGATGCCTTCTGCTAAGGATTCAAAAGTATCACACTTATGCGGATTGCATTTTCGAAAGATATAGAAGCCCCCAAATGAAATAACTGATGCTATTGTTTTAAAGGAGTTTACAGTTGGAATTTTATTGCCTAAGAGGACAATTTTATTGCCTAAGACGCTGAAGGAATATTATTAATCTTACCAGTTTCTTTTGTCTATTCATTTCTTTTCCTAGAACTTTCTCAGATATAAGTGAAGAAAAAAAATGCAAGAAAATGCTGTGAAATTTCCTTAGCCTTGGGTATACAGGTTTCTCCCAAATAGACTTCACGTTTTCATAGTCATGATTGACCTTACACTTTTCATATTTACATAAAGTAGGCTTTTACTTGGTCATAATCCTTGAAAGCAGATAATGCAGGTATTTTCATGAAATTGTTGTTTTAGTTTTTAGAATTGTAGTTATTTCTGTTTCTTTCATCTGCTGGTCCTGTTTTTCAGTGGTAGGAGAGCCTGTTAATCTTGTGCCTTGCAATGAGTGAGTCTCTTGTTTCAAAACAAGTGTTTGGATGCATGCTGAGGTTGGTTTAAACCTGCAGAGAGGTTTTACCTCGCTGCAGGATGAGAACGTGTACAAGTAATTATTGCAGTTCTGTTGACAAGCAGTAGCTAAGCTATAATAACTTTATTGCTTGCTATTGTTTGGCTATAGCATACYCCCAAATAAAGAAGATATCACTACTATGCTTTAACAAAATTTAACTCTCCAGTGTATTACTTCTGCTTTTCCCACAGTTTTATTATTATTACTACCTACGAGGTGGTTTTCTATCCCCAGGAGTGTTCTGCAGGTCACATGAAACTCGGAACACACTGTTTACCTTTTCATTAACTTGACTTTCAGAATATTTGAAGCAAAACATCCTGTGGCTATTTTCCTTTTTGGAATAGGTTTGTTTTCATTGATAAAAGGCAATCTGCTTTTAATTCGCTGTGGAATGCTGAATATTAGTTTTGCATAGTGGACATGTAGTCAAGATATTTGTTTAATTCCTTCTACCTGCTGAGATTTTATGTTCCATTACCATGTTTTCCCATGTATTTTTCAGAGTAAAAGAAGCATACTTTCTTATTCAGAGTTTGCATATTTTTCAATCAGTACAATAAAATTGTGCTAAGTGTTTAGCAAGTTGCACTCTAACTGAAGATTTTATGATTTAGCTCTCAAGATTGCTGCACAGAGTTTTGTGACTGATGGTTGCTAATAAGATAATCAGATTATGATAATTGAAGAGTGAGTTGGTGAGTCACCAGCCCCATGACATTACCTTTTTTCTCCCTGTTAACTTATGGAAACATTGTAGGGCTTATCACCTTAATATAGGACAAGAAGCAGGAGGTGGGCATTTATTTGTGTACCTTCCCTGAAACATGCTTTATCTGTTTTTAGTACTGCTGCTGCGGGTGCCATTGCTATCAACAGGTGATAAAGTCTGCTCTAAAGATAATAAGAATGTTGACATGCATCTTTAACTAGACTTTATATTGTTGGTGCTTAGGTACAGCTGTTGAAAAAAGGGAACCTATATTTTCTTGTTTTGACTTAAGGTTTTGTGTTAAACTTGCTTTCTGTAGCATACATATATTTGCCAGCCATTAATTAAAAAAATGAAAGGGGGAGGGGAATAGGATAGTAGATCCATTATCTAAACCTCCCTGCTCCCAATATTTCTGTGGTTGCATTTTAAAGCATTCCTTGTAGAAGATGTACCTGAACTGGTAAGGGTAGCTTGGTTTATTAGTGTTATGTTGCCAAATAATATGCCTAATACAGCACCCCAAAGGTATAAATTGGAAGCCAGTCATGAAAATGCAGTTCATTACAAGCAGGGGATTGACTTAGGAACTAGCAAAGGTCTTAACTGTTACCTTCAGCCTCCTGTTAACATAGGTTTAAGATAGGTTAGATAGGTTAATATCTGTTATATTTTTATGGTATAAGAGAAACTATATGCATCATCTGTACTGTCTCCAAAAAAGGAGACATTTTTCAAGTTCAGGAGGCTTCTCGGGGTGAGTGAATCAAATATCTGTGACTCTTTACCTGTATGGCTCATAAGAGTTTGGGAGCAACTCRGGGATTTGCAGACCAGCAGTAGAAAATAGGTTTTCTATGACTTATCAGATGAGAGTGCTACTGCTTCACACTTGAGAAAACACTGCTTCCGCTACCAAACTCCTCCATGAATTCACTGGGTCTCTGGTGAGGGACTGAAGAAGTCGCTGGGCAAGAAGGACAGGAGAATGAGATAAAGATGTATGGGCAAAATGGACTGACAGGAACAAAAGGATAAAGCTTTCTCTACATCGCATCATATATTACAAACATTCCTAAAGAAAAATATAAGCAAACCAACAGAAGCTAGTTTCAAACAACATAACTTCAAACAGCAGTTTCTCCAGGAAGCTGAAGTTACAGGCCTGATTACCTATTACCTTTATCTCTTTTAAAAAGAATGTTTAAATCCCAGCATCAAAGTTCTCAGATTTGTCTCATCAGCTTGTTAAACTGTACAACTGCTGGCCTGAGATTAGGCTGTATATCAATCCAAAATATCTGTCTCATCAGTAATTAAAAAAAAACAAAACAGCTGCATCCAAGGAGGATGGTTGTATCTGTATTTTCTAATTTTCAAAAAAAATAAAGATTTATATTTTAGCTGATGTTCCTAAACATATATTTGTGAACCTGGCTTTAATTTATTAAAAATATATATTTTGTAATGGAAAATATATAAAAGCAAAACCTCTGTATTTTCCATGGATTTAATCTTAGAAAAGGCAGTAGGCCATAGAAGGGACCTGACACAAAGTCCCCTGCAGTTTAATTGAAGACTTTCTGTTAACTTCAAAGGTTTTGGATCGAGCACAGAATAGTTGCTGTCTTTCATTTGGGCCTTTGGGGGATTTTTCCACAACTCCCTCCATTCCCTGCCCTCCCCTCATCCAAGAATTCTACTAGCTGCAAAAAAAATCTGATTATGATAGATTTTATAATTGATATAAAATTTCTGTTTCTGTTGTTAGTGCCTTTAGTAGCAGCATAACTAGATAATTGCTTATGTGGATTTTTAACATTCTTTGCTTATGAAAATATTTTGTTTGCAATCCATAAGCCATAGTGAAAGGGCTACTGTATGAATTGGTCTTTGTGTAATAGTGATGTAATAGTCTCAGTTTTGTGTTGTACGCTTATCACTAATTCTTTGCACGTAGCTATTCTGTGGATTGATTTTGGCAATGGCAGGGGGAAGGCAGCTGTTGTTTTTGAGGGACCCATGAACGTTTTTATTCTGTTTTTCATTATCTAAATTCTTGTTGTTAACACTCTCTCTAGGGAAATTAGAAATCCTGTGTGAATATTCAGTGTGTAACTAGCATAGGAATGTGTTTCTGAACATTTAATAACTTAATGCTCACCTACCTGGACTTCAGTCATGAGAACCATCTCTTGCTCTTTTTTATTTCCTTCTTAGTAAGCAACAATTATTACAAACATTATTATCAACTTAAAAGAAGTTTTAACTGTCCAGATTTATGGATTAGCATTTTTACTTTTAGTTCAGCGTGAATATATGTTGCCTGTTATGCACAAAGATGTGTCCATTCTCCAACAATGTGTTTATGCTGAAGGTACTAAAATAATACTTATCCATTCGTTTTCCTACAGATATGATGTTATGTTGCAGTTCCCTTCTTACATCAGGATGGAAATAAAGGTAGACATTTGCATACCAAATGCCAGATATGCTTTTTTCTATGTAGTAGTTGCATCTGTCACCAACATTTGTTTTTGGAGGTGCATTGCATTGATATAATAGCACAATTTCCTGTAATACACACTAAAATACTTTGACTGATGCTGGGAATCAGTGCTGCAGAGTCAAATTCTCCACCTGCCCCTCCCCCCCCCCAAGTATTTTGAATCTGTTTGAATGGAAGTTGCTCTGGATGTATGAAACCACTGTTTCCTGAGAATTTTCCATGTCAAACACCAGATGTTAACTTTAAACAAGAATGACTGTGGTCTTCTGAAGACTACTGATGAAGTGAAGAATTTTGCATTCCGTGATGAATGTCACATTCAGGCGTAAATACTTTCTCTGTGTGACTGTTTTTCCCAAAGAGCTCCTCGTCTTCCAAATTTGATCACTTGAACTGTGAGATGTTTAGCATGCCTTTTGTGCATACTTTTATACAGTCCTTCTCTATACTTTAGAGCCTGGTCTTGTACAGCTATGGTATAAACTAGTATAGCCATAACCCACTGCTGTGGTTGCAGCTCTAGTTTTATGTCAGTATAAAACTAACAGTCTGTCAGTCTTAAACAAATCTTTCTCCACTCTTCTCCCACCTCCTTTTCCACTGGTTCCGTYTGTCTGCTAGTCTGACCAGTATCGGTCTCTTCCTAGACTTCTTATGGGAGAGTTCAGTCTCCTTCTGTTTATCCCATGTTCTGTCCACTGCCCACCCATTTCTGGTTAGCCATTCTTTCCCCCACCCGATCTTTCTCTTGCTCTCTCTGGTCCTATTCACCTGTTTCTTCCTTATTAGTCCCTTTGCATTCAAATCAGGTTGCTTCCTACTTCCTGAAGCTCAGCAGGGTCACCATTTCAGTTTTGAAATAAACTTTTAGTAATTTTGTCAATTTCTCATGGAGATAGTATGTGCATTTCTAACACACAAAATCTCTCTCCTGTCAAATTGAAGTTACTGATCCAAGGATCTTTGTCATTCATTTGCGTCCATATGAAGAAGCTGTATCACTTAAGTTTGCCTGTCCAAACTGATTGTTCAAAATTATTAAAGGATATTCCTATCCCTAGACAAGGATCAGTCTCAAAAGTGATGTGATTGCTATTGATTTGAATGTGCTCATTTCAGGTATTTGGTGTGTCAGAGCAGAATGTGGGCAGGCGTATTGTTGTCAGTAAAGCTCAGAGGACAGTCAGTACTCATTTTTTCCAAACAATGTGTGGCTGGGTTCATCTAGATAATTCAGGCACAATAAATATTCCTATAAGAGTATAAATGGACAAAAAGGGAGGTGGGGAAGAGCAGTGTTTTAAGCATGGATACTCTCATGCTAGTGAGGACTTGAAGCATCATGCATCAAGTACATGGCTGTACTGTTTCCAGCCCAGAAGGTCTCTTATCGCAGCACCCATGAAAGCACAGTCAACTTTCCTTCCTGTTTTAAATGAGTATTTGTGATACGTATAAATATTTTACCGTACATGAGCTGGCAGGGGAGCAACACAAGAAAATGTTAAATATTCATGTTGGTATGCTTTCCCTTAAGAAAATGCAAGGAGAGAATACTTTAACAAGAGATGCTGAAGGTTTTGTTTGTTTTGGGGTTCTTTTGACTTAAAGGCCAAGATACTTAAGTCCAGGATCTCCATGATGACATCCTCTGAAACACTGTTCAGACTGCTGTGCAATACCCAAGAGACAGGTGAAGATCCAGAATTGCAATGCGTGGATGAATGCATGTGATAGAAAGGAGAGATTTAGATGTTTTAGGAAATAGTGAAACATCAGGGACAAGAGGAAGCTGTATAGCAAAGACCTCTTGATCAAAACTGAACCAGGCTGCCATTGCAGACAAGTAAAAATGGTCATAGAGGAGTATTTAAACTAAAAGGATGGTGAAAGACTACACACACAGAAGAGCACCTGATTCACAGTGATTTAACCAACAAGGGGCATGTGGCTAGTTTTCAGTGTCTCTTAAAGGCCAAGGAGGGAAATAAATAGCCTGATCTAATAAATAATGAAGGCAAATTAGACAACCTGCTAAGCCTAATAAGTAAATGGGGAAAATGAGAACACCTGACATCAAACAACATGTCTGATATAATAGATGTTCTGAAGACCTGGTGGAAGGAGGATAATTAATGAAATAGTGTTGCCAAATACCATCTTTACAGGGATAATAAGTTAGGATGTATGCGAATGAGAGCAGCACTGTGTTGTAAAGGAATACATTAAGTGTGTAACAGCATGAAACTATCACAGGAAAAAAGAAGCACTATGAATGGAAGTTCCAACTGTAATAATAAAAATGGTGATACTAGTATTGTACTACAGCCCCCAGTCAGAATGATGATAGTGAAACAAAAACATGAAGTGAGATTAGAGAAGCTACAAATTTAGAACAAGTAATAACAGCATGAGACTTCAGTTACCCTTCGTTCATTCATGTATTAAAGAAGAAATCTTAAAATTACATCCTTTATGTAGCCATGGGGAACACGGTCAATTTTTAAAGTTGATCCACAGGAGTGCTGGGAGGAGTGGGCAGGAATAGGCCCTTAGGAGAAGAGAATCCCTGTTTCAACCAAATGAGAAAGCAAAATGCTTTCCCTGTCTTGCCAGTCATTTCTTCTTTGGCAGTCTGTTAGTGCTATACAGACAACTGAAGAACTGGCAGAATTATCATGTCAGATATCAAGCTACTGAAATATGTCTGATGATAAAGGGTGTTAATTCATTAAAAATATCATCCTTAGCCATCTTTTCTAAGGAAAAAGGGCACGTGCATGTGTTGTCTGTCTATCTGCTAATACTCTAAATAATGGTACCCATTGATCAGTATCAGCCAAGGTTAATAAAGATGGTTTTAAGGGTGGTAAGTTCCAGCAGGTTATTTGTGTGTGACAGTTCCCATCTGAACAAGGTGAGGAAACCCAAATCAGTGTTGCAAGTGAAGGAAAGGTAACTACAGTTCATCTTGTTTTGAGAGACACCATAAAGTTGGCACAGATGATCTCTGCAAAAAAAAAAAAAGCACATAAAATGGAATATACATCTGTTAAGTGTTTCATTACTTCTGTTGTTTATACTGTGTTTAAGGTATGTTTAATTCTGATATTGTATAAACAACTGTAATTACTTATGTTAGATTGATTATCAGCTGCTTATGTGTTACAGACAAAGCTCTTTCTGTGTATATGCTTTGTAGTGTGACTCAGAATTGCATTACAAGTCACAAAAAACAACTCTGACATTCCTGATATTTCTAAAATGAAAAACAGCTGCTGCTGTCTTTTGCTCTTTTTTATTTTTATAAGTGAAACTCTTTCAGTTTTTTGTTATAAATCATATAGAAATAAAGTACAAAACCATTTCTGTTTCCTCCCCCCCTTTCCTATGCAGATTAGTTTTTAAAGTGCTGTAACTCAGAGTTAAGAAATTAAGAGCTGTAAAAACAAAAAAAAGTAGTTATGGAATCAAGAGGGCTCTTTCAGCTCAATATGAGGCCTATCAGTCTGTTAACATGGGAAAACTATATGAAAAGTGGTGGAGGCACTAGYGCTTGAAATTTTAAAAAATTAACTGTAGAAGATGAAAATGAGATCACAGAATCACAGAATGGCTGAGGTTGGAAGGGACCTCTGGAGATCATCTAGTCCAACCCCCCTGCTCAAGCAGGGTCACCTAGAGCACATTGCACAGGATCACGTCCAGGCGGGTTTTGAATATCTCCAGAGAAGGAGACTCCACCACCTCTCKGGGCAACCTGTTCCAGTGCTCTGTCACCCTCACAGTGAAAAAGTTTCTCCTCATGTTCAGATGGAACTGCCTGTGTTTCAGTTTGTGCCCGTTGCCTCGCGTCCTGTCGCTGGGCACCACTGAAAAGAGTCTGGCTCCATCCTCTTGACACCCTCCCTTCAGATATTTGTACACATTGATAAGATCTCCTCTCAGCCTTCTCTTCTCCAGGCTAAACAGGCCCAGCTCTCTCAGCCTTTCCTCATAAGAGAGATGCTCCAGTCCCCTAATCATCTTTGTAGCCCTTCGCTGGACTTGTTCCAGTAGTGCCACATCCCTCTTGTACTGGGGAGCCCAGAACTGGACGCAGTACTCCAGATGTGGCCTCAGCAGGGCTGAGTAGAGGGGAAGGATCACCTCCCTCGACCTGCTGGCAACACTCTTCCTGATGCAGCCCAGGATACCATTGGCCTTCTTGGCCACAAGGGCACATTGCTGCCTCATGCTTAACTTGGTGTCCACCAGCACTCCCAGGTCCTTCTCGGCAGAGCTGCTTTCCAGCAGGTCAACCCCCAACCTTTACTGGTGCATGGGCTTATGCCTCCCTAGATGTTCTCAAATTACTGGAATTATGGGGGGGGGGGAAATCTGATGTGATGACACTGAATATAGCTGCTAAGATTAGCTACATAAAAAGCTACAGTGAGGTAAACTGAGAGCACAGATTTGCTGTGTATACAGTTACTTGGTGGTAAGATCACTAGGTAAGAGATTGTATGGGAAACGTGAGGTAACTATCCACTTAGTGAAAGTATAACAGCACCAAATTTAAAAGGTAATGATCTAGTTTTTCTTGTTTCGGAATACAAATAATTGCATGATGATTGACATGGCTAAGTGATTGCACACTGGAAAACCTCTGCATTCTAGACTTAACTAATAATAATGTAATGGCCTAGAAGATGCCCCAGAGTCTCTAAACGTAAAGTTGATTGTTCTGTGTGCCATATGGTGARATACCTGCTATAAAATGTGATCATGCAGGATTTCATTTTATTTTGTATTCATCTGTTGCTAATATGCTCAAGCAATATCAGGGCTTCCATATATATCTGACATGTGTTTATTGTTAGAGTAAGTCCTGGATGCATATATTCCCTCAATAGACTTAATGATGGAAAATCTGCATTTTGGTGCCAAGGAATCAGTATGTTTGTCTCGGATGTTTAATAGTTTTTCAGTGAGCTGAATTTGTATTTCCATTGTCTTTTTCAGAAAGTGCTTGAAAAACATATAGATTAAAAGAAATCTGTTTTCAGTTGTGCACAAAAATTGCATTGTAGTATGCCAAGAAATTTTGTCTTGTTTTGAATAGTATATTCTAAGATGGCCTATCCCTGGTTAATGTGTGCAATACCCATGAAGTCTGCAAGTCTTCTGTGCCCCTCAATCCCTGGCTCTCATATTTTGTTACTTCAGTAGTGCTTTGAACATAAATACATCTCTCCCTAGAGTTTTATTAGAAGACATTGACCTGACAGCACATCATTTATACATGGGTGTGTTGCTTGGAATACTTGTACATGTGAAGGTCTAAGCAATACGAGGTTTGTTGTTAGGGATAAATCTGTTACCTTTTTCCATAAGAAATGATGTGATGCATATCTGATTAAATGCTGAGCAATTATTTTCAGCTGTTACTTAGTTCTGAAGCTTTGCATCTGTTTTAAAGTCTGATGTCTACTTTTTCCAGTAACACCAGTTAAGAGATACTGTTATAAACTTTGTCTTGAGTATGTTCATACACATATGCTGCTTTGTTGGGCTGCAGCTGACAAGTTATACTTTGAGGTTTGAACATCTGTCTTACAGTGCAATACTGTAGTGATATCTCAGGGTTAAATCCTTGGAAATCGTGTACAGAGTTTTGTCACCAGTTTGACTTTATAAGGAGCCTGGGGGAGGACTCAATTCTGAACTCCTCAGTTTCATCAAAGGCTGAGTATTGTGGACTTCTTGCCCCATTAAATCGTTTTAATATTGTAGAGATCATCCCTGTATCTCACCAATTTGTTTTCTACCATCTGCTTCCACTCAGAGTCTTTGGGTATGTCTGTGATGTGCGCTTGGATCTTGGGAGACGCAGAGGCGCACTCAGGTTGTGGCTAACGCAGAAAACTCTGTTTCCTGGTTGGCCTGCAACACTGCTGAGTATTAGTGGTCTACTTTCTGTTTCTGTTCTCTCTTCTTTTAAAAATAAGCAAGTATAGATAATTGATTTTGTTTGTTCATTTTCTCAAACAGTAGGAACTGTTTCTTTCAAATTTCTTTTTTATTAATATTAGCCAGTTTAACACCCTATTTGGAAATGACTGCCTATTTTGGTCCTCCAGACCCTCAGTCTAGATGGCCAGTTACTAGCAAATGGTCTGTGAACTTTTCAATGTGCTTATTTTCTGAGAAACAGTCAGTGTGGTTTCAGATGTGATATATAGTTGTTGTCAAATTAATCTATATATAAACCTTAAGCTTTCCTCTAAATTTCATGATGTTCCTCTGAAGAAGTCTCTGTGAATTTTGTAGCAAAGGCCTTTCTCTATGTATTGTTCATAGCTGCTGCTTGTTACCTGAGTTTCATTTTATTCCTCGTTCCCCTGAAAATTACACTTTTGCTTTGGCATTTCTATTTCATCATATTTAGATTTGCCAGTTTACTTTCTCATTATCATTGTTTTTTGTCTTTTTTTAATTACTGGCATCTATTTTATTGTAATATTTGCCAAAATTTTTTACACAATTTGGCAAAACTCCAGTGTTTACAGTGCTTCAAATATCAATATAATATGCACATATTATATACATGGGTATACAGAAAAGGCAAAAATGTGTGGTCTTTATACTGGTGCTTGTTTTTCTTATTTCAATTTGTATGTTGTAAGTGAGTAGAAGAACTGCAGTCTTTTTTATACTGGTTAGAAAATAATAAGATATATCTGTACAATTAAGTTAGATAATATTTTTAATTTTTAAAAAAGTTAAGAAATCTCTGAAGTCCCATATGAACAATGTTCTCTTCACAACTGCTCTGGAGTGGGAATTTGTCCTCATTATACAGCAGCATAAAATGCCGTTCAGTGTGACTTTAGGTTTTCTTAACGGGCAGCAGGGGTTTCAGTGTTGGGGGTCACAATGAGTTAGACCCCCACAACTGCATGGGGGGGGTGGCACAGTGCTTGCTCTGTCTGCTTTCGTCACCTTGAGAAATTGGCACTTTTTTCTTCAAAAATAGATCTAGTGTTTGTATGAGATGCCAAACTGATAGGCTTGTAGAAACACCTTCTTACTAGCCCTGGAAGAAGTGAAGAAGAGTCAGCAGCAGCTGAGTTTCTCCCACGGTCTTGCAGTTACAGCTTACACCTAGTTTACCCTGTTCGCCATGAGGAGATGATTAAGAATCCGTGCCTAATTTATTCTGGATCTTTTTATTGAAACAATCATGGCAGTGATTTTTAGGGATAGAAAGAAGAAGGAAAGAATTAGTAGTAGACTAAGTGCATAATTTGTACTTTGGCAGGTCTRGATTTCATGCCAAGCTCTGCTGTAGAGCACTACAGCAGTTTGGGATGAAACGCTCCATTTCTTTTTGACCATTTCCCAATCTGAAAAATAAGCATTTACCTCACAGAACTGTATGGCTGGCTAAATTAGTTGTGGCAGGTTAATCCAGAGAAACCCTATTGACTCTTCTATACACCTAATAAATTTGGTTTTGTAACACTAAAGTGCTGTATTGGGCTTCTTAAAGGGCTTTTAGACTTTTTAAACTGCTTGGACAGAAGGTATTTTTCATCATGCATGGAGGAGAGAACAAAAGGAAATCTGATTATTTTCATTTGGATTTCTGACATATTTTGAAATGCTTCACTTTGAAAGAAGAGACGACAATAGAAATAATATTTTTAATATGAGAAAAGACAAGCCAAACTGGATGTACATGTGGAGGTAAATCTAAATGAACAAATTATGGGAAAAAGGATAGCTTTGATCCGGATATACAAATGGAATTAGAACAGTGTAAGCACCTCCACAATATTTAGAAGAATTTGATGCCTCCTCCTGAAGCCTCCACAAAAGTCAGTGATGAGATGCCAATCAGTGTTACTGTCATCAGTACAAGGTCAGCCAGGCAGTTCTCCAAAGTTCTGCCTGCCTGGGTGGGTGAGTGGGTGTAGTTCTGCAGATGAACTAAAAAATAGCCCAGAGTGCCCCATGTTGCCATGGATCTTCAAGTCCCATAGTACTTGCAAGATAAAGTACAAATCCAGATATTTTCCTGATAGAATTATCTTGATGGTATGAACTGAGGCAAGCTTTTCTTAGAGGTGAAAAGAACAAGAAACAAGAGGTCAAGGAGGGGGTGTGAGGGTTATGCTGATGCTTTATGTGAAATTGGTCAGTAAAGCTTCTATTATAAGACATTTTCCTGCCAAGTATTTGCAAAGATATTAGATCTTTTGGGATGTGTGTTTTAGCTTCAATTTTTCCTTTGTCCATTTAAAAAAATTGTGTAGTCCATTTAAAAAAAAAAAAAAACTGTTGAAACTTGCCTTGAGATTCATACTGAATTAATTGCTGTAAGACAACTTCCCACCTGTGTTGCTATTATGCTTGTGTAACTAATCCTTCATAATCCCTGTACCATCATCCCTAGCCATCCTTCTGATGTTACATGGAAAATTGGGAAGACTGACTCAGTTGGATAAAAGACTGACAATATCTGCATTTCCAGTGCAGAATCTGAGGCATTTAATGCTGATGTTTTTCCTATACATACTCTTTTATTCCTCTCTGTTATTGCTGTATTTGGGAGATCCGCTCTCTTTTAAACTCTTTCCACATCTAATAGAGATCAGTTTGACGCCTTCCCTACTTGATCTGCCCTCCCACTATCAAGGGGAACCCAGTCAACAAACTGCATCTCCCTGCCAGGAGCTGGGAGACAATCTGCTGCTACAACTGGTATCAGTAACCAAGTGCCTCTCACACCAAAGTCTCATTTGGGCTGATAGCCCACGTCACATACCATGTATCTTACAGGCGTAAGGGGGAGATCTAGCAGCATTTCACAGTCAGAAAATAACTGCTTCTCAAGGATCTTATTCCACAGCAGGATGGAGCTAACAGTGTGGGATCACGGGACAGACTTGGACGGCAGCCATGATTTAGCACCTTCACTTTACGTTAACCACAGTTTTGCTGCTATTATGAAGGACAGCTGTAACTAGTTACAGCTCTGGGGAGAGCATATGGATTAATAAGTTTTCTGTATGGTTAGTAGAGAAATAGCTCCTCCCCTAAGCTGCTACAAGGGGTGTTGCAATGACATCTTGTTTTGGCTGGGAATTTGGGATTGCTGTTATGCTCTTTATGTTAGACTGCCTTTACGGTTAATTTAGAAACTTGAATATGACATGCTTCAAGATTATTTTTTGTGTGATATGTTTTGTGTACTGCATACCATATATTTATCTGTGGGGTTTCTAGCTGGCTTCATTTGAATATCATTATTTTATATAACAGATTGTTTAAAGTGACAGATGCAGGGCCACCAAGCATTACCCATTTGGCAGCCCTGTCCTGTGAGCTAGCTGAAATTCTAGTAGTCTATGTAGTTGTATCAGGTGAGACCTGTAGCCAGGCAATCGCTTCTTGTGCAAAAATCAATTGAAGATTAAAATAAAATTATGTGCTGTCTTATCATGCTATAACTGACAAGTCACGTTTTGAGGTTTGTGTTTCTGTCAATATTTAGCATTCAGGGTGAGAAATGCTTGTTGATACAAGGTTTTTAATTTTGAGAGATTTGAAAATACCAAGATTGGTGCGGTCGATTCTGTTAAATGTCTACATGGAGTTTTAATGAAGCATGGCAGTGATGATGCATAGGCATCTTTAATACTATATGCTGAAATAATGCACCACTTACCAACATAAAAAGTTGGAGGAAACTTTGACTTTCAGGTTCCTCTGTAGGTAGCTTAACCTTTCACTGGAAGGTGTGAATATACGATGCTCAGTTGTTTTGTTCATTTTGCAGCTTCTCACTTGGGCAGTGAGGAAGAGTTCCTGTGGAGAGTGTTAGGACATTCTTGCATGAAAGAAACAAATATTAGTGCAAAATAATACAAGCAGTAGCATGGACTTGTGAGAATAAATATTTGCAATTCCAGTATCTGCATAAACAAACAGGGCAGGAGGATGTTGTTCTTGCTGTAGATAAAGTTGACATTTTTCTACTATATTTTATTTTCTGACAATGTTTTATGTACTGGAAAATATTTGAGGAAAATGAATTTAACATTGGATGTGCTAAAGAGTAGAGAAATGAGAAGTTTTTAAGAATGTGTATGTCACATTGCATGTTTGTTGGCTGCTGTCTATCAGTGTAAATAGTGTTTGTGAAGTATTTTGCTGTAAGGAAAAAAAATGTGGTTATTCCATATGAGTTGGCATGTATATGCTTAAACCCTTTCTATAAATACTTGAATTAAAGGACACCAGATGTTGCACAGAAGCTGCTGCTGCTGCTTTCTGAACTTTATGGTATATTCTTTCAAAACCCACAGGAAGTAGCTGAGGGAAAAAGTATATTAATTAAGTTCAGAAATACATTTTCCAGTTATAGAAAAATCTCCAAAGAAAATACCATTTGATCCTCAGAAATGTGAGCTTGTTGTCCCAGGAATCTGGTTGCAGCATGAAGCACTGTCACATGGGAATCAAAGTTCAAACTCCAAGTTTACAAAGCTAGACTAGCCTGAGAGTAAGCTAGTCGGTGGCCCCTTGGAAATGGACCCATCTCTTTGACCTGTCTCCTCTGGCCAGTGTTCATAGCACTGTAGGCAGACTACAGAGGAAACGGTTTTCCAGTTTTTCTTGACCTGAAGAAATAATCCTGTAATAACAGGACTTGAGGAGAAAGGAACATAATATATATAAAGGAACAGAATATAATATAACAGGAATATAATAAAGGAACAGAATATATTTCAAAAGCTCTAGAGCTAAGGTAAAAAAATATATATATGTTAAATGTGCTTTGTGTTGGTTGAGAAGATTTACATTTGCGCCCCAAATTTAACACTTCTACATTTAGAAAGACCAGTTCTGGTATAGTGTCTTCATTATTAGGAAATTTAGCAGGAATGTGTAAGAATCCAAATTTTGGGATCCTTCAGACCCAAGCACTGAAACAGTCTCCTTCATCAGTGCTTGGCACCAAGTGGTGCGTCTGTCTCTACCTGATGATTATGTAACTGTTTATATTAAGTGGAAAACTGCACTGGAGGAAAAGGTTGGCATAGCCTGATAAGATTCCCCATTAAGTGCTCTTATGTCAAGCAGACAGATACTTTGAGCGTGCATTACTGATGTGCTAGGTCGTGCTTGTACCATTTGCAGGAGCAGGGGAAGGTGTGTCTTTTTTTTCCCTCCTCTCTCCCAAAGAATTCTGTTGCAGGCTTTAAGAAACCTTCCTGCTGAATTTGTGTTTTACAAGCCTGTACACCCCCTTCCCCTCCCCTCAAAAAAGAAGACAAAGATATCTTGGAAGTCATTCATATACCACTCATCTTGCTCTTTAAGCAAAGTGATGACAAGAACCTGAAACTGAAATAGCTTTTCCAATATGTAGTTACCTGTGACCTCTAATACATAAGAGAGGAAGTCAGAAAGGGAAGGAATTCCTATTCTCTCCTTTTTCTTCAAATTAAAACATTAAGATAATGTTTGATCTTTGAATCAGTCTACAGAGTTCCCATATTCTACCACATCACATTCAAAGTTATTTGTCTTTAAGATCAGATTTGACTTTCCCCCTTACCTACCCACACTTAATGTACAATCCTTCAGTATCTGCTATGTCATGTTGCCAACTTAAATGACATTTGAACTGCTCCACTCACAAGCTGCTTTATTCCTTGCTATAGAATGCCTTCTGTCAATACAGTGGTTTTCTTTGGGTCATTCATAAGTTTGCTTTACATGTGTAAGAATCAATGAATGTGTATTAGGCCTGAAAGATGTGCTGTAGTATACATTTAATATAAAAATCATGTTACGCCTATTCAGTAACTGAGAAATTGCAGAAGTGCATACCTGTTATGTTTCTGCCAATACTTGTGCAATCAGAATTTTCCTTATTCAGAGTTATGGCAATATTAGAAAACTAAGATATATTGAAGCATGATAATGTCACAAGCTTGTCCTCTTATTCAGTCACTGGTCGCGAATCACTTTAGTATATATAGTAGCCTAACTCATACAGACCTATGTAAGTCTTCACTATTCTGTTGAGTTCATTCCTTTTAATCTTTTTTGTAAAGCCAAATTCTACCGCAACTGAGMGAGCCATTGCAAGACTTGCAACGCACCCCATCTTGCAATCAAAAATTGCTGACCTTAAAGGTATGAAATAGTATACTAACTTGTTCATGACTGTGTAGTTTACAGGGGTGTTACCTTGTTCCTATATATTCCTGACATGAACACATAGTAAGTATATCAACTCTTGCTGCTACCTTAACTAGCTGCAGTGAACAGAGTATCACAAGTGTGTAGTCATGTGTATTGGTTGAAACGGGCTTATGTACGACAGTATGCCATAATATTTTAAGATATGGACTGTAGGACAAACAGGGCTCATAATGGGGATTCTAAAAAGCCAATGGATTTAACGAAATATCTCTAAAATAAGTAAGACTGAACTGGCAGTGAGTATAGTAACAATTAGATACAATGGTAAAAGGAGCATTACAGCTGAGTTTTCCAAGAGATCTGAAAGATTTCACAAATAACTCCATAAGCTTCTTTGGAAACTATTCCTGAGGTCCCTGGCGAATTTTTCCTGGTTCTTTAAGATATCTGCTTTTCTCTGTAAACTTGAATATTCCAATGAAAATTGATGTTAAAAAGGGTGAAGTCCTAGCGATAATGCCGTGAAGTTGCTTCATTAATACAAAACTATGTCAAATACCCATTCAGTTATATTTAAGCAATTTACTATTTGTTTGCAGATTTTACATGCAAGGTATTGCCCTAAACAAGCATGGTTATAAACTGCAGATTACTTGTTGAAAGATGAGCTCATAGTTAAACCCAAGTTCAAAAACAGTGTATTGACTCAGTGATAATTTCAAGCTGTTTTCCCCACTTCCATTGCCATTATACTCTAAGGCATTCTTTGCCCCATATGTTCAGTAACTGATTGATAGACATTCAAAATATACTTACTCAATACAATAAATTTAACTTGCAAAAATGTTTTGCTAAGATGATGCATGTATTGTCATGTGTAAGTGCAAAAAAGATGTTTTTCTGCCATTTTTATAGCTGCTGTAAAAGCTTTTAAGGATGCAAGAAAGAAACCAACCAAAACCCATCCTTCAATAAAGGATAAATCAGAAGAACACCCTAAGTCAGCACAATATCTCAATAGCAATGTGGACGACCAAGTTCTTAAAGTAGTTCAAAACCAGCAAGCATGTGAAGACAAAACAAAAACGAGTATGAAAATAGGAGCTAACATTGAGAAGGAACTTTGTGAGAGTGACTATGAGCAGAAAACTGTGGAAAGTGAGAAAGCATACGCTCCAAAAGAAGTTTCATTACAGGCAGCAGAAGTGCGAGCAGTTGCTCAGAATAAAGTAGGAAAGAAATTGGACTGTCCAAAAAGGAAAAAATCTATCAGCATGAACAAATTCACTGCAACAAAAGAATCAGTTAGTGATGTTAGTGACCTGGAACAACTTAATGAAGAAGAGTACTTTGATGATAGTACCGAAGAAAGGTTTTATAACCAGACATCCGACTCTGACAGTGATAGCAATGATGATTTCTTCATTGGCAAAGTAAAAAGAAATAAAAAGATAGCAGCAGTTAGTAACTTTTCTTCAATAAAGGAAAAGAACAGACCACAGAAAAAAATCCTGAAGAAAGAAAAGAACACAATACCTGGGACAGTGCAAGATTTGATCGGAGAAGAAGGAAAGCTACATGCAAAAGCAAGGAATCTAGAATCAGTGTTCTGCAGTTCTTTGTCTACCCCTAATCAGAAATCCCAAAATAGAAGGTAAACCTTTTCTTTTGTGGTGTTCTCTGTTCCCTGCTTTCCCCCCAGTAATGAAAATCATTGTGTTTGGGTTTTTTTAGTAGTTGTCAGCAAACAAGCAGAACTTCAGCCAATTGCAGCTTAGAATGTTTTCACTTAACCCCCTCTTTCTCTGCCTTCTTGACACTTGTGCATTTTTCATATTCACATTAGCCCTGATGTATATTTAGGATTCCATAGTAAATTTGCATCTAAATTAAATCACATCTGAATACTTCCATTTTTACTTTTTTTAACAAATAGGAAAAGTTTTTTTGCTTGTTATAATGCTTGAAAAGTCATTACACAAGTATTTTGATGACCACTCTTTATTCACAGATGTTTCTTCTTACTAATTTCATGAAAAATCCTAAATAATATTTTTATTTTTAGAAATACTAAAGACCAGCCTCTCAAAAACAGAAGAACAGGTATGTATTACTTAATCTGATAAAATTATGAACATGAAACGTCTTGAGATTTTGTTACTTCTGTAGCCTAATCACAACAGGCTATTTCTTGTTTTGTTTCAGTGTTGTAGTATGTATTTTAACATTTTTTGTTAAAATGGTAAAATTATTGAACTTTAACCCGTGGATATTGTATGCTATTATTTCCTATTTTGGAATATTAAAAATATTTAAAGAAGGGTTCACAAGGGACAATGCTTTTCTATCTGTCTTTATGTTGAGCAGTTAGTGCTGTGCACAAAGAAGACTGTCAGATTATGATATTTATCTCTAACATGTAGTTTAGCCTATAAGTAATTATTTAACTCTTTCAATATTTTACTCCACTTACAGTATATGGTTCCATTTTTGAACTTGTTAAATCAAAGAGTGTTTCAGTCGTACTGAGTTGCATCAGTTTAATGCACAGAAAAAGAGTAGAGATTGTGACAAATATTAGTCTACACAAATTTTGCCTGTGGTCAGTAATAATAAATCTTAAGTATCTACAGTCTACCAAGTGACAATTTACTGGGCTGCAAGATGAGGAAACCTATCTTAGTAATTTCCTTTAAACGCTCAGATGAATGTTACCTGTGTCTCGTTAGAAAATTCTTGTAAATGTCTCCTTCACAAGGTAATTTTAGCACTTTTTTTGTGAACGTTCATGATGTAGTTAATGTTTTATATTGTATTATATTGTACAGCTTTTCCTAAAAAGGAACCACAGCTCAAAAAGCATCAGTTTGCTGAAGCTGCAGGTACTAAATGCAAAAATAAAAAAGCATGTTTGGAGCAGCCTCTTCATCCTTCGTGGGAAGCAAGCAAGAAACGTCGGGAACAAATGTCTCAAATTACAGCATTCCAAGGGAAAAGGATTAAATTTGATGACTAGACTTTATGTAAATTCAGATTTTAAAAGAAAATTCTTGTAGATTCGCATCTGGTGGTATTTTCTTATGGAGTAACAACTGGTGTTGGAACACTTCCCCCCTGCCTCGTGATAAGAATGGAAGACAGACTAGAAGTCTTCAATGAGATATTATTTTTACAAGTTTTAAGAATTCATGTCTTTTTTTTAGCCATATTTAGATGTCTTTAAATTATTTTCATTGAACTGTCCTTATTCTTTGAAGCCTGTAAAATAATATTTTAAAAGCTTTGTTGCTAGAACTAATCATCTGTTTCTAATGAAGATTAAATAAGGCAATGTGCTGTCTTGACTAACACAAGGTCATGTGGTGTTGGTTTTCAAGTGCTCTTACATAGTCTTGCCATTAATGAAATACACCCTAAAGTAAATGAATGTTTTGAGGAACATCATTTATGCCCTCTAAGAGCAGTATGGATTCTTTGGAGTTTCGTTTGAGTAAAAATATACTTAAGACTATTTGAGGCCTTGGATGTAAGTAGAGAGGGGAGAAGGCAAAATATCACTACTGAAGAAATAATCCCAAGAATATTTTATCATATGCATCTCATCTGAGAAAAGGTAAGAGATCTCTTAAACTTGAACAGACTTCATAAATTCATACATTTATTAAGTAGCTAGAGAAGTAGATCAGTAATATTCACGTTATGAAAAATTCTAGATATTAATAAAATACTGGCCTGTATAAATTGTGCTCTCTATCTTTCTTTGATTATGCTGCCAGTTTGAAGAACTGAAAATCTCTTGAATATTCCTGTTCTGGAAGATGTCCGAGTGCTCCAATATGTATGTCTTGCACTTGTTGCATAATTTGAAGTCATCCTTCTTATTCCTCATGTTGATATTTAAGAAAATAGAATGTATATGAAAAGGTAGTATTATGACTACCTTTGGTAGTCCAAATGATTTGGTTATTTCTTAAAGAATGCTGAAAATGAAGATCTCTTGCACACTCAGGAACATTTGACTGGGTTAAGCGGCATTTCTCAGTTTTGGAGTAAGCTCAAGATATGAAAATCTTCACTGTAATTTTTCTTCAGAGGTTTTTGCTTGTGGTTAATAGAAACAAAAGTTCTGAGCTGGTAATTAATCTTTAACTGTGTGGTTTATTTAAATATAATTGTCTTTCAGAATCTTATACCAAATGAATCCAGAAACTTGATAAATGACTGCTATGGGTGTAAAATAATGTACTGTGCAATTCATATAGCATGTTGTAGAGACCTAGGTTTATTAAATGCCCCTGGCTTCTGCATTTGAAGAAACAATGAACAACAGATTCTTACTCACCCTGTATGCCACTTGGGTTTTATGGATGTCTGTTATATCACCATCATGTCGGTTCTTTTACTGACTGAAGACCCTTATTTATTTAATTGTTCCTCTTACAGAAACAATTTCATACAGGAGATTGTCCTTGCTGATCTTGCCTGAAAAAAATTTCAGTTCTTATAAGCCCCTTTTTGAAAAGGGAGGCCAGAGAAGACAGTTGCACACACTGCCCAAGATGCAGATATGCCCTGCAGTTTATACATCGTCATAGTACTGTTTTCTGATGTGTTCTTTATTCCTTTCTCAGTAATTCCTAGTACTGAAATTGCTTTATTTTATTGTGTCTGAGCATTGGACTGACATTCTTACGCAATTATAACCTGCATGTTTTGTTCTGATAACTGATGGTGTTTGTAGCCTATTATATGTGAAGATAGAATTGTTATTCCTGTAGCACTTTAAATTTATCTACATAACATTTAATTACCATTCTAATACCTGATCACTTGGTCTTAGTCACTACCTTGAAGAAGTTTTTATCATTTGCAAAAATTTGATTGAAAGTTTGTTGCTCCTTTTTAAAGTCATTTATCAATATATTAAACAGGGTAGGTCATGGTGGACTCACTGGTGACCTCCTTCCACTTTGAAAGTTGAGCAATTAGCCCCATCTTTCATTTTCTTCTTTAGCCAATTATTTAGCCATGCAGGAACCTTCTCATTTATTTTGTGGCTATTGAGTTTCCTTGAGAGCCTGTGCCAAGGGGAACTTGTCAGAAGGCTTTTGAAAATCCAGCTGAATGGTGTCATCTAGATTTCCATGCTTATGAACCCTTCAAGGAATTCCAGTAGGCTTTTAAGGCATGATTTCCCTTTGTAAAAGCTATGTTGACTCTTCCCTAATCTTATGTTTATGTGTTCCTAATTCTCTTCTTCTTTCTACTAATTTGCTTCAGACATACAAGACTTAGACTTACACGGGTATAGTTGCCTGAATCACCTCTTCAAGACTTTATTGAAAATTGGCAATTTCAAAAAATCTGCTGCCTTCCAACCATTGGGTGCCAGTGTGATTTTAAGATAAACTGTAGCACAGTCAGTAACTCTGCTCTTTCAACCTTGACTTTCTTTAGAATTGAGTGAGTATCATCTGACCTTGGTGACTTGCTTCCGTCCTTTTTTTGTTGTTGTTGTTGTTCTGTAGCCTCTATAACTTCCACTGTGGGAACCCCTTCAATTTTTTCCACAGCTACTACAGAGCAAATTATAAGTCTTTCTGCTATGGCTTTCTGCTCCGAGTTTTCCTCAAATGCCATGGTCCTACAGACGCTGACAAGTGTCATTGCTGATGTGTTTTGAAAAAGATTTATTAATGGTTTTGCTAGGAAGCAGACTCCTTCTGGCCTTACTGTATTTGTACTTTGCTATAGCTTGTTCTTATTTTCCTTCTTCTGATACATTTTTAGCTTTTTCACAGATGCTCTCTTTAATCTCCCTAATCTTACTACTTAGTCAGGCCAGCTTTCTTTTTTCTCAAATCTGTATTGTTAAAGCAGGATTATTCAGTGCTTGTGCCCCTAGTATGGCATGCTGAAATACTTCCATGCCATCTGCAAAATTTAACTGTCAGCTTGTTTTGAGGAGATTGTTGTGTTTAACATGGCTGTCCTTTTGGAAGTAGAGCACAGTTTTGGACTTGGTGGTGTTTCTCTTTGATTGCTTCCACAAATGTTCAGTCTGAGTGATTAGGTTTATTATTGCAGATGCACTCTTGAACTGTTATGTTTGAACCAGGGCAACAAAGCAGGACGCAAGCAATCCAGGAGGTTTTTGGAGAGCGTTGATGATAACTTTCTGATGGAGGTGACTGAGGAGCCAATGAGGGGAGATGCTCTGCTGTGCCTTACATTGATGAACAAGGAAGAACTGGTTGGGGAGGATAAGTCAGGGCAGCCTTGGCCTCCTCTCTCTCATGTATGCTTTGTGTCTTTGTATGTGCATCCCACAGATATCCATCCATCCTTCTGTTAAGTTCCTAAAGACTAAATTGTTCCAGTTGCTCATTTTATTTATTATTATCTATGCATGTCTTTACCCCTCCTTCTGGTGTTCTCTTCTGTATCAGAAGCAAATGTCAGCATATGGATAAAATGTAGTAGTATCTCCCTGAATTGTATTGCTACTCAGAGGAATCTGAATTTCAAATAACCGTTCATTTTTCAGGGTGTCCTTTTTTCTTGTTGTTGTTCTTACTGTACTATAGGGAACAACATTAAATTCTAGGCCAGACCTAAAGGAAGACTTAAGGAGCAGAAGTGTCAAAATAAAACATGGAAATATGTTTGTTGTGGTTTTCCATGGGAAAGGATCATATTTTGTAGAAAAAGCCATCCATTTACTAGAGGTATACAAAATACTCTAAGTTTTCCAGACCCCCAAACTAGTACCTAACACTTAAAAAAAAAAAAAACCTAGCCAAATGAGAGTCCAAACAAACGTTTGATATGCAACTTCTCTGGTTCCAATAAAGGCAAGAAACATTTCTTTTGTTAACTGTCGTCAGTTATAAAACATTTCTTCATGGACAGCTAATCTTTCTCTGAGTAGATGAGTTCCATATTTTAAGAACTGACTCATATTAAAGACCAAGAAGTTAAAGATTGTACATACTTCAAAAAAAAGACTATTTACAATTATATCAGTAAAAATTAAGGAATTTCTATTCTAAACTGCCTTATTTTTATATCCTAAACTGCCTGTGCTTAGACATCTAGGGCCATTAGTTTATCTTGGCATTTGAGCAAGTTTCTGGCTATAGAATTCTTCCTGGAGGAAGCCTGACTTATCAAAGCATTTTTTCCCCCCCTCCCTCTTTAAAAACACTTCTACTAAAAAAGATTGATAAAATATTTTGGATATGAATGAGAGAGATTAGGTTACTGGCATTGCTTCGTATTTAATCAGTTATTACTGTTTTTAAGCTGATTTTTAGTGACTCACCTGGATCACAGCCTTAATGTGCTAAGCACTATACAAATCAGTAGTAATGGTCAAGACTTGATAATATTTTATATGTGCAACTGAGCAATTTTTGTGAACTGATAAACCTAGTGAATTTATCTGGAGTTTCCTGATAAAGTTCAG
Source organism: Apteryx rowi (assembly GCF_003343035.1). Classification (NCBI taxonomy): domain Eukaryota; kingdom Metazoa; phylum Chordata; class Aves; order Apterygiformes; family Apterygidae; genus Apteryx; species Apteryx rowi. The sequence continues at coordinate 274,058 of NW_020450874.1, read as the reverse complement.
AAATTTTTCTCTTCATTATGATAACATTTTCAGTATATACCTCACTTAAATGTAACTTATATCTGTAACATTGTTTTGACAGAGACCTCTCAAAGTATTATCAGTTTATTTTTACAGTGATATGAAAAGTTATTTCCTTCTGTGATTATTAAATTAAGAACTCTTCGCAAGTTCTGCTATGCTTTCCAGTTCAGTACCATACCATAGAAGAAATGTTCTCAGTCTGGGTACATATTGTGAAATACTGCTAGACTGCTTTCAGATATGCAGTATTTTCACGTTAACCTTATTGATAAAACAATCTCAGTAGATTTTTTCAGTATCTTTTAGAAGAGTCAGTATTAGTTTAAATGTTGTAAACTTCTTTTAAAAGAAGACAGTTATGCTATTGTTATCCTGAGGCTGAAGATTTCCAAACAGGCAGAAACATTTCTTTCATCAGGCAGCTTTATGGATGGGTTAAATAAGGAGAATTAATTGAGTTAAAGTTCAATTACAGTCATTCTTAAGTGAAAGTGTTGGGCTACTTTCTAATTGTAGAATGATGCTACCCAATTTTGTGATACTAGGCAAGTGATTTAATGTGAACACAAGGTCCAGAATGAGACCTAGGTAGTAGATATTTGAAAACTAGGGGATTACTTGCTTTTCAATAAATTTGAATATAGTTTTCTGCATTAATTGTATACACATATATTAATTGTTTTGACTGCATTGTTTTATTTATGTGGATTCCCATTCCAAGTGAGCTTTGAGCTCTAGGACTAGCACTTAAGTTTTTAATTAGTTTGAAGCTCCTAGCTCTAGGACATATTGGAATAATTTTGTTAAATTATAGAAACATTATCACAGCATTGCTTAAATCTGAAATAATTCTACATTTGTTTTCTTAATTTTAAAAGATAATACATTTTTCCTGTCATTATGCTATTTTTCTGAAGGTAGGAGCGCTATAGTCAATATTTCTTAAATGTTTGAAAACTTGTTACTTAAAGTGTTTTTAACCATGTTCTTCTGTATTAATTCTTCAGTGAAGGGAACAGAAATGCTTCACGCTTCAGCCTATTTAATCAGTGGAGCATAAAATTGGAGAAGGCAGCAGAATGTTGATTTGTATTCAGAAAGTGTAAATCACCAAGGATAAACTGTTTACGGAGGAACTGTTAAATGTGTTAAGCAATTGTCTAATTTACACAGACTTTCTAACATAGCTTAAACTTGATTTCCATGAGAGTAATGTTTTTGGAGCAGAATTTCTGAAATTGGTTTCTAAGTGCCTGTTTCTACATAGACAGCTAATTTGGCAAGGTAATCTTTAACAGCATGGTATGTATTCGGACCAACCACAAGTCATTCTATTCTGCCTTCACAGTTAAGCCTTAGTGTAGTTCAAGAGGTAATTTATCATCCATTGCAACTTTTTACCTTCTTTTTTGTTTCTAACTTGGTATGAAATTTTTTTCCAAGACCAAGTCAGAATTACAGAATAATAAATGCCATGAGTCTCATTAATTGCGTGGCCCCACAAACAGCGGGGGGCAGTTCAGCTAGGAGACAAATTTTTCATTCCCTGTTTTGGGTTTTTTTATGTGCTAAAAGTGGCTCATGTCTAGAGCACTGTGTGTTTGATAGTAACTGTGAAGACAGGTAAGACATCAAAAATGTAATTAACTTAATGAAATATCTCATGCCTAAAGACAAGAAGAAAAATCCAAGAGAAAATCAGCCATTTTGTTCATGCTTTTGTTTCTGAATAAGGACTGCTTTAAACCACAGTTTTCTTGTTAGAAGACATTTCCCCAAAAGCTTTTGTTAAAGGAAGAAAAATGGAAATGCTTCATGTAAAAAGAGACTTGTTTATTTTTCTTGGTATTTGCCATCATGAAATCACTAGCAACGCTGGATTTTAATAACATCATGTCAAAGAGCAATTTTTACTCCTATTTTGCATGAAATGGCTGATATTTTCACAAAAACACTGAAAAGTCTTCTGCCTAATTACCTAAACTGAACCTGCTCTGTAATGTTGTTTTAATATTTATTTTCCAAGAATGTGGTGTTTACAATCATATACGTGCAAGCACTTGATATTCCTTTTTCTTGCATATGTCAACAGGTTTTTTCTTTTACAGACAAAGATCTTTGAGACAAAGGTTTAGCAGAAATATGGGATAACTAAGTTTTAAGAAAAACAGAGACTTCTCTGAATTCCTGCCCTTTTGGCACTTAAACACAACCGTTAAACAAACATCCTGCATTTGTGCTGATTTATAATACAGTCCAACTCAAGTCAACAGACTCTTTGAATAAGCTAACTACTGGACACTTCTTACCCTGAGACCCACCTTTCAATTAATACTTGTCAAATGGCCATCTTTCCCATTTCTGTACAGATACACACAGCTTTCTTTGAGGCTTTTTCACTGAGAGATGGATCTGGCTTCTTATGAAGTCCTACAATAAATACAATTCTTCCACAAGCTGAACACTTGAAACATTTTATTCAAGTCATTTTCACATAAACTTGCAACCATAATACGGGCATGTAACACAAGAATATGAAAGTGCAATGAAGAATCCAAAGCTAGTGTCTGAATATTATAAATAAGAGCTCTTCAGATAAAGATGCAAAGTTTTTGAAATTAAGACTCTTGGAAGAAAAGTGAAGGAAATAATGAAAACCCTTCAAAAAGTTGCAAAAAACAAGTGGCATTTCACTGTATCTGTAGCATTTAGTTGCATAATAAAAACCTCCCAATAGCATACTCTTTGGTTTTAATTCAAGTTAAAATATTTCAGCACCTTCTAGAATTTGGAGAATATGAAAATGCCGTATTGGCATAAATGTGAGACACAGGATAAACCATCTTTCAATGTCTCATTTATGAAATTTGCCCTGCTGGTTTGAATAAGTACAATATAAACCATGAATGAATGACTAAGAGGGTACCTTGGTGTTTGCACCCCTTCAATGCTGCATAGTAAACTCTGGAGCAGAGAGAAAATGAATAGGCTTTTACTAACATAAAAACATCATCTACACAATACGTTGGTTCAGTTGGTGACCAATCTGTCATTTTTGCTACACTTTTGTCTAGAAATACGCAAATATCAAATGTATTTCAGGATTTAAAAAAACATAAAGCCCTTTTGTAATGAGTCTGGTGTTCAGAATACTCCTTATGTGCAATTTTTTATCGAAAGATCTGAAATGTGGGAGGTAATTGCTTCACGCACATTTTTAACAGTTTGGCCTTTCAAGGAAATGAGAGACTGTAAGACAGCAATTTTGTACTAGAATTTTCACAAAATTTAAGTCTGATATTGCTCCCACTTAAACCAATGGCAAGACCCCTTTCAGAGACAATAGGAACAAGCCCTGTCCCTGGTAAAAAGGATTTCAAAATAGTATTTTCTTTATAAAATAAACTTTTATCAAAACCATTTTTATAAATGTTTTTCAACAAAAATGCAAGTAATCTCTTAAATATCATTCCAGTATGAAAAAAGTAGGTTAAGGTGTCTGGGTCAAAACTGCAGAGCCAAATTATTGAAAATACTGGTTGGCACTCCCCTATTTAGAAATGCTTCCTCATGCTATATAATCAACTCTTTGACTTTTCCTGCATTTACTATAGATCAATCAAGGGGAAGTTAGACACATTTTTGCATTTTTAATTCTAAAACCCCTGGTTCTTATCTTTTAAATAGATGGTCCATGTCACCTAAGCAATTTTGTGCTATTTTGTACATTGGTGTCATGTTGCTTAACACCTTTCAAAATTTGTACAATATCTTGCTAAGGAAAAGAACATCTTTGTAGCTACAACATCCCACAAATGCCAGTGCATCAACAGGCGGTAGATGCCACTCACCTAGAAGAGAGCTCCCCCAGTAATGCAGTTCATCTTATTCCCATGTACTGTGCCTCAACAATTTTCTAAAGCTACTGGTGTCCAACACGTTCCCTAATCAGGCTGTTCCCATTGAAAGGACTAAGTCCAATATTACAGCTTGTTCCACCTACACAGCTACTTGTGCTCCTCTGGTCCTTACTGACTTCAGTGGAGTTCTGCAGGCACTTGGAGTATAGACACATGAACAGGTTACTGCCTTGTAAACTGTGGTGTAAATTCAATTTCTGCTGGCTGCTCCGTGGCCAGTTAGCATTCTCTTATCGCACGCTCACCATCAGGCACAAGGTGAGCGTGCGTGTGAGCTCTTACTAGGAAGCAGTCTGTGCTCGCAGCCTGGTTTGCACTACAGTAATTTCTGGGTCTGTTGCCCAAGCTGCCATCAGGACTTTCACACCAGCTTTGACCTAAGTTCCTAGAAAGGTGACAGGTGAAAATGCACTTTCATCCCTCAAACCTTTTCATCTTAAAAAGCCTTTGGGCTGAGGTTTCAGAAGTCTAAACTCCTAACAAACCCTCATTTTGCAGCTGCATATAATAAATGGGTTTCTAATCCAGTTCTCAAATTTCGCTCCTGTTAGGTGTCCGTACAGATGGTTGGTTACTAAAATGGATCTCTGAACAAACAAGAGGGGACCTGCAGGTATAAATTCATTCTGTACCCACATCTAATCTTGGGTAGTAAGCACTGGGTTGCTGGTTCTTAGATTCTGTTTCTTTAGGTATACTTTCTATTTGCGCAAGTTTGTAGCATAGTTATAATTAAGATGGAAGTACTTAATCATACAATAAACTTAAATATACATTGTAAAGAACAGGTTGATCCTTCAAAGATGTTACGATAATTCATAAAACTTCCAAATTAAATTTGTAGGGTTCTATTTCATAAAATACTTAAGGTGAATATTGCCTAAAGTATTCTCAGAAGTGATAATAAAGCCTCTCCAGATTCCTCAGCTTTTTCATTTTAACTATAATCAATAGCACATTCTTCAAAAAATTAAATTTGAGCCCTGATGTTTAATTTGGTGTTTTGAACTACCAATTAGACATAACCAATATCAATCAATTATTTGTAAGCCACTTTGTTTCAAAAGTAAATCCTTCATTTTACATGATCTGTGATCTTCTGAAAAAGCCACCAGATCTTCTTGTGATATGTTATTTCACAGTTTAAGAACAAAATCACAGCTACTTTAGCTTACAGCAGGGTGCACTGCAAAAGCAAAATAATTTGGGGAAGGAGGGTGGGGTGGGGTGGTATATCCAGCACCAGTAAGTAATTTGGGCTGAAGTTTTTCCTCTTAAGAATGTTGTATTTGGTTCCTGAACGGCCTAAGGTAGGATATGTTAAATATATTCACTTTTGTTCTCCCTCTCTATATAGTATATTTTCCACTTCATTGTTTGAATGCTGAGATATGCATTTTAAAAGTCAAGTACAGTACTTAAGGGGGAAGCAGGTAGTAGGCTTTTTCACAATAAAAATTCCATGTTAGAGATTCTGACCTACTTCTGTTTGCGGTGCCACCTGAGTTAATTGCTTGCATTATTTTAATGGTTAACCTGTTCAAGTTGGTTGCTTTTCCAGAGATGAGTACATCAGGGACTCTTCTTTGTCTCTTCTAAGAGCCCCATTTCTTCTTGACAGGTATTTATTTTAATTGCCGTTATTTGTGCAGAAATCTTTTAAGAAGCCCCACCTTGAAAAATCTGTTCAATATAAAAAGGTGGATCAGTTCTTTAATTTGGCTGCCAAAGATAAAAAGGCTTCTTTCAAAAACCCATTTGTGTTTGATTTAAAAAAAAAAGTAAAACTTCTAATGTATTAAAAATGTAAACATAACTTTTCTCACAGGGGTATAACTAATAGATATGTACTTCTCTGCTGTATTTTAATATCCCTTGAAAACTGAACATACTTTTCTCATTCATATCAATGTGTCCCAGTGAGTTTTATTTTAATGGCATTGTAGCATTATTCTCAAATTTTCATTCTGGTATTTTCTGAGATAGCTGGCATTATACTTTCCATCACATTTAATGCATTTTACATGAAGTTTTGCTACCTTTTTAGAATATGTTCAACTCATTCACCAGTAATATTCTGACTGAAGTCTATTATCACCTGAACTCCAAATTTTCAGGAGTTAAGAAATGCTTATGTTTCTATGAATGAGTTATATTTTGAAAATCTAAAAAAATCTGTGCATGAATCACCAGTTCCACACATTTCAATAGTTTAAAAAGGAATGCCAATTCAAATACTTAAAGTCCAGTTACAGATTTTGTTGAGAAGCAGCTGAAGTGCTTCAAAATCACATAAGGTATGTGGGTGTATGCATGTATGTTCTGTAGTTTTGTTCTATAGTGTTTACATCCTATTGAAGTTTATATAATGATACTTCAGTTCAAAACACTTGGCACTGTTCATCCATTTTCTTGCATCTTTCTTAATATCTGTTTAAAAAAAAAAAAAGTGTTATGCACATGACTAAATAAATACAATATAAAAACACCTGTTAACTATCCCTCTGTCAACTTGAAGATGCAGCTTAACAAAGGATAAAAGGAATTTTTTGTCTTCTCACCTGCATGAATATATTTGGTTACATTTATAGAGGTAAGATGGGGAGGCTGTAGGTTAAAGGAATGAAGCATAAATTTATCTTCCACCTGAATGTGAGTGAACAGGTGTTCACGGAAGTACCAATTAAGTCAGTCCTATCCTGTTAGAGAAATGCTTTAAAAGCTCCTTCTCATGTCTGCCAAAAATGAGTGCTCATGACCTGCAGAACACTGTTGCTCTCTTTCTGTTCCTACAAGCACAACCAGCATACACTGAGAACAAGTAAAGGATTATGCTGAAGCCATTTAACTTGTTGCATTTATGACCTAAGTGTGATTATAAATACAGCTCTCAGCACAGGGGTGAAAAAATGTTTCTCATTTTAGCCTCATTTAATCACTGATATCCTAATACGAAGTGAGGAATGAGCATTTTAAAGGCTAAGTAAGCAATATTCTCATTAATTAAATATAATTGTTTAATACTGTTATAGCAGACTCTACAATTCATTTGTTTTACTCTTCATTCATGACTCTAGAATTTATCTTACATGGATCTGTAGACAACGTTAACGTATCATTTGTTGTGCCATTCAGATGAAACAACTTGATAAATATTTTGTACGAGTAATTATATATTATCCTGGGAACTGCTTACCTCTGTGTTATAAATGACTAATAGCTTTTTTATATGTGTGCTTCACAGCTACTGAACTACAGTAGGTCTAGAGTATGAACGCTTATTAAATGTAAATTTGCCCTTTTGGGGGGAAAAAAAAAAAAGAGACGGGCACAGTTGTGTCATTGTTTAAACATTTGAAGAGCTAATGGGAAACTGTAAATGGAGCATGTCTGGAAGAACTGTTCCAGGAAGGATGGCTGCTGTGGCAGAAGCAGCAAAGTAACATATATGTGTGGATTCTTATGAAATGGTTTAAGAGCCCTGTCACTGTCTGCTCAACAGTTCTGTGTGGATGCTATAAATGGATATTGAATGAGCATAGGAAATGGATATTGAATGAGCATGACAAATACAAAGATGACTTGAGCCAGAGATAACACCATGGAGCTCAGACAGCAGCAGCGGTTTTGAAAGTGCTATGTATTCCAATAGCAAGATTGCAAGAGCAAAACTCTCCAGCAAAGACTTTTGGTAAGAGTCCTGCACTGAATGAAGGATAAATTCTGGAAACTTACGATCATTTTCCAAGCCTAAGTAATTTCAAAAATTCAGTGCTAGACTTACCTCTGGTAATTAAACTATTTCTGTAAGGATTTGAAAGCTATGCAATTAGCAGCAAAGTAACTGTTCCCATCCTTCCTGCCATAAACAGACCTTTGAAAAGTACCATCTGTATTTCTAATTAATACACTAGATCCTGCAAATCATGAAATGACATAGTAAAGAAAGTGGTATCACTAGAATTCATAGTGGAAGTTATTTTTCAATATAAAATTAATCTCTAAGCTCTATACATCTGTTTGTCAATCTTAGTATTATAAATATAAAACAGTAGCAAAGAAAAAGGAATGCACTTACGGTGAAATTGTACAGCCAGAGGCATATGCATGGTGGCCAGTATAGCGTATATCACAGCGTACTATATTGTTGGAGTAATCAGACTCAGGTACCAAGTAGCTGGGGTTTACGCTAACCTTGAGGGGAGAAGGCACAGTGTTGTTTATTTCTAAATTTGAGTTGATAACATACCAAAACAATTCAAGAGGATATAGGTATATAATTGCTTCTTAAAAAACAAACAACCCCTCTCCCCCAAAAAAGCCCCCAAAACATTACCTTCAGAATGTAATTTCCAGGTTTTACGTCTGTAATATCAATCCACTGGCAATCTATATCAGCGTTGTAAGTGTCATAACAGCCAGGGCTCAGTCCCTTAAAAATGAAGTTAGATATCAAAGAATTTTTAGGGATAGTAACATTCCAGAAATGAATAACAGACGGAAATACACTTAACCATCATAGCATTTCATTAAGAAAAATTACCTGAGGGAATAAGGCTTAGTTTTTCTTGGCATTTTATTTGGATTTCTAAACTGGAATACTTAACTCTGACATAGCAGTTTTAGAGACACTTTATTACTGCTATATAAAAACCAGCTATACTACTGTTAGCTCTATATCTGTGAGATATTTGTATTTATCTGCTGTTTAGAGTCAAAAATTAAAATACCTTAGAAATACTTTACTCCGAAAAGCTCTTGCAGCCCTCTGAGAAACGTTATTTAGGTGTGTCTAGTTTCCACTCTCCTCTAAACTAGACTTCTGATGAGTGGGAGACCATCCAGTCAGTCTAGCTGCATGACTAGTGTAGTGCAGGAATGGTTATTTGGCAGGGTATCCCAAGCAGTAGGAATGAGAGCAGAAGACACTGAACTATATGATGAGAGCATTTTGTGGTTTTCTAAGATTGAGTTTTGACACTATCCCACCTGCCTAAATAAAAAAAGAGTCAAAATTAGCCACGGTCAAAAGATGCTTCTTCATGGAAAATAAGAAAAAAAATCTTTTTCCAACACAAAAAGAACTGGATATTTAAAAATCTGTTTACTGCTAAGTTCCTATAAAACTTAATTATCTGTATTTTATTATCATTTATGGTACAGTACCCTTTTTACATAAATATTCTTGATGGTATAACCAGCTCTTATTTACAAAAGGTGAGGGGATTTTTCCAGAATAAAATAGAATCTGACCAAAGACAGGACCTAAATGTCTGCAAATCTCAAGTAAATAGCTTTGGAGGTGCTTTAGTATGAACTTGATCACCACTTGGAACCTGTCATTATCCTTAGGAGTAATGCAACTTTTTGCACTAAACGTACTCTGCTGAAGTGCTTTCTTTGAATACGAAAATCATGGAATTCAAAGGCTATTTTCACATTTAGTTTTGTAGGGAAATGGCCTGGTGGGGTTCTGTTCAAGCAAAAACAGACTTTGAAAAGCTTCAGGAAATGCCGCAAGAATTCTGAGAGAATTTAAAATGTAGCCTTTCTTCCAGATATATCTTTCCAGAAAACTACTTTGCTGTTAGGAACATTATAACAAATACCATATACAAATRTACCAATGGTTCAAATCTGGTGTCTTTAAACCATGTCCGATATAGCTGGCTTTAGGCAAAGCCAGTATGTTCTGATAACACACAGAGTGCACAGAACGAAGTCCTGCAGGAATTCCCTCCTGACCCAGCTGGTGATCAGTTCAGACTTTCTTATATGTGCCAAGTCTGAGCCTGGAGGAAAGTTTTACAGTCCAATTACAAACCCCTGAAATATGGGCTTCCAGTGGAAATGCTGACACAGCTGTGATTCTAGTGACACAAATACTCCAGCTGTAAAATATGTATGTTGTTTAGTTAGATGTCATAGTCTACACAAGGGAGAAAAGATATTTTTAAAACCTCTTCAAAGCATTGTAGATCATTCATTATATTTAAAACTCGTGTGGACACGTCAACCAACGGAGCATAGCTGACATTTTTCTGGCATTTCTACCTACTAGATTAAAAACTGCGGAATAAGGGATACAAATTTATGTATAAATATGGCCACACTGAATTAGACCACAGGTTCATCAAGTCAATGTCATGTCCCTGACAGTGGTCAGCAGCAAATGCTTGAGGAAAAAGAACATAAGAAATGGGATGTGTAACGTCTTTTACCCAGGCAAATTCCTTCCATCAGGCATTTAATAGTTTTTGAGACAGAGAATGCCTTCAGATTATTGTGTTTAATGGCCTCTATTACTGTAAACTGGAACCCATGTATATATTTTTGGTCTCTGCAACATCCTGTGGCAAGTTTAACAATTTACTTGCGTGTGACAAAAGCACTCCTCTCTGTTTTAAAGCTGTTACGTGATAGTTCTTTTGGATATCCTTAAATTCTTGTACTGTGAGAAATAGTAAATTTTCAACAATTTCCTTTTGCTGTCCAAGACCATTCAAGATTTGGTATTATTCCCCTATTTTTCCAAATGAAATTATCACTGTCTATGAAATCTCCTAGTGTGGTAGCCATACTACCTTCCTGATCAGCCTTGTTCTCCTAGGCGGGGGCTGGTGGGGGAGGATGGGGGGCAGTTTACTATAACCTTTTGAGATGTGGTGACCAGAAACGTATGTAATTTCAGGGTGTAAGTCTATCACAAGTTTGTGTGGTATCATAACAACACATTCCATTTTTTATCTATTCCTTTAATAAGCCCTAACATCTTGCTGTTCATTTGTATATGACTAATCATAATGTTCACGTTCTCTTTAATGGCCTTCTATACATGCATGCAACAATGCTACAGATTTCCTGTATTGGACTGCCACCCCAYAGTTCTAGGTATTAAGGGAATTCAGCACCTTGCAGCCTTATGCTCTGAGAGGGAGAGAATATTAGCTATGAACTCTTGGAACAGCCAAGGACATCACCAAGCAGTTTGAGGAGGAAGAAGACCAAAACCACTTCTTTACTGACTCAGTCTGGAGCTCCCTTTAGCTTGCCTGTCTAGTCCTGTAACTAAAAACAGCAAGAACTTGTGCTGTGTTTAGGTCAGCTACCAGTGACTCAAGATTGAGAGTCCCCAGACACCCACATTTAGCAGTCCCTGGGTTGATCATAATTCTCCGAGTTGTTACCCTGGCCTTCGTGATGGAGAACTTCAGAGCCATTTAGGGCATCAGATGATTTAGCCTGCATTGGTATAGAAAGATACCTGAAGATAAACTCAAAGGGAAAAAGAAACTTGGTTATCTCTGAACCATCTCTTACCTGCGTATGTGCAGTACATGCATATCGTCTGTAATAGCCATAATCACAGGAGGTATCTTCCAGACAGAAGCTTGCTTTGTGTCCTTCAGCAACTTTTCTATGTGAGCTTGCATCCAGCAAGTCATAGTGGCTGAATTCATCCATGCTGTGGTAATGTCTGTGAGACCATGGATACATTATTAAAGATGGATCAGATGTTGCCAATATCATTCTGTTATATTCCTATCTGACTGACCTTCCAACAGATCTGGCCAAACTTTCTTTATTACACAGAACTGATGTGTTAGTATATTTTCCTCTTATAGGCCATTCAGTTAAGTTTTATTTTCATTATTCTAATTTTCAGGGACTATAAAAATGCTATCTGCTATAAAAAGAAGTAGCAGGTTTTAATTTGTGGAGGGAAAGACGATGTAATAGCATGCTTTTTTCAAAATTTCCCCTTCTCTCTCTCTTACAATAACAATAGTGTTAAATAATTCATATTTGCATTGTATATCTTAAGTTTTGCCTTTGGGCAGAGTTTGACTAGGAATGCTTACCTTATATGCTATAAATTCCAGGGAAGTTTGCTATTGTTAGTTATTTTCCCATTTCCATGGTCCTCAATACATGTAACACATTCATATTATTAGTGAAAACAAATTCTGCATAAAGAAATCAGCCTCTGTGTACTGACCTTACAGATCTCTTTAGGTTGGTGTTAACTATTAAGAACTAACGGAAACTGAATAGTGATGTTATTTTTTGTAATCTGTACTTAATGTGGTCTCATTACTTCAAAAGCATATATACTTTCAGCCTGGGTTGAGATGTATTTTTCTAGCTCTTGTATGTAATAAGTTCTAGCTCTTACTGTGAATCTGAACGGCTGTTACTCTTATAATTTTACTTTTTCCAAATAAGTGGAAAAGTAAATTTGTACTACCTCAGCACCTTGTCTGTGCAGCATTTGACTACTGTTGATTATGAACACTATGAGTCCAGTAAGTATATGAAAAAGATGTAATTAAATAAATTCAGTCATATTCTTTTAAATGAAAAAAAAGCATATGTCTCTCAAGTTTACAAGACGATCACTAAGAATGGTCCACAGAAGATGATGACTAACACTGAAATCTGATGGCTGGCCAAATTAATTGATAGTTATAGTTCATTTCCAAATGGACTTGTTTCAGTGTTATGGAAATGAGCATGAGAAATAGCTTTTTTTGTTGTTGTTGGCAATGTGTTTTTTGTCCAAGAACTGAATTAGCATCAGAGACACTTTACATCTGGATAGTTATAGCTGGGCTATAGTGGCAGAGTAAGAAAGTGCTTCTTTGACAAACAGAAAATTTCAATTTCTCTCCACCTATTTTATCCACTACCATCTTTGTAAGCACCAGGTGGAGTTTGCAGGGTGGCAGGGGAGGGTTAACTAAGCATTTATAGAGACTTTTTTTGTTTGTTTGATTTGGTTTTAGCTCTCTGATCCTTACAGATTTGTAAGCTAGTAATATCATCCTTTCTTTGAAAGAATTTGTTTGAATTATAGCGATTTTTCATCTGAGTTTGATTACAACCCTATAAACTTAAAATCCCTGATGCTTTAAGGGGAAAATATTCCATTGACTCCAGCAGGTTTTAGATCAAGCCCACATTACATATTCATTTCTACAGTAAAGTAATATTAAATGATCACTTATGCACCTGTGCCATTAGGATAATATTTTAAGTTGTAAATAAGGTAAGCTTTCTAGTATTTTACAATTGGTCCTGCTATGAAATAGCTAAACTTAGAGTTAAACTGCAAACTCTTACATGTGAATTTTCACAAACGGTACAAGTTTGCAGTGTTACCTGCTTCCAAAATGTTGCAAATGTTCTCCTATGTTTGTCTTGCCTTGCTTCCAGAAATTTTGCCTTTCAAGAGCAATGCTGCTATGTGGAAATATCATATGATATGGATATTGATAATGAGGTCAATCAACTCATTACCTTTTCTTTCCTATATTGATCAGAATGTTGCTTGTCAAGAACTAGCCCATGAAATTTAGGTCAAGAAGTATGGTTCCATGTTTAAGATGACATAGGGAACACGTTAGTAAATGTACATTTTGGGTCCTACACAGTAATTTTAACACACTGGGGTTTTTATTTACTGGTTCCACTTAAATGTAACTGAATAGTAATCTATATAAAATATAATTAAAGGGAGATGGTCCCATTGTCAAAACTAATTTGAGATTTATATTTATACAAAATTTAAACATGTTAAAATTTTATATTTATAGATAAACTTCATATCATCCAGTTTGATTTGATGCATGTAGCTATGTAAAGAGTAATTACCACTACCATAACATGGATGAGCCAGTAAAATTCTAAGGTTTCCCTACTTCTTTCCCCACTTCACTGCAGTTCTAGAACATGTCACATTATAATTGACAATTTGCTAGTGAAAAAGATAATTAGAAGGTACCATACTGGGCACTTCACTCACTGGTGACAGCTGTGCCACTCCCATGAATATCGGGGTCTGCTTGGTAGGAAATCTGATGTGCCTTGATTTTTCACTCTTTGGGGGAATCTCAGGAGCACTCGATTATCGTAGTCTCTAACATCTGCTCGATAAGCTGAACTATAATAATGCAAAAAAGAGGTGTAAGTATATGCAAAAAACACTTTAAAAAATTATATTGTTTCAGAAGTAACTAATAGCATAGATCTCTTAAGTAGCCCCCAATGAGACCCTTAAATCTCAAGTGTTAAAGATACACAAGAATTCCACATGGTGTGTTCAGAAGTGCCTGGTATCAGACCAAGAATTGAGTAAGATTCAGGTCTGCTTCTAATAATGTAAACAGGAGTTTGATCACTGACTCTTTGGCTCTAGCTCTTACCCAGAGCCGCTGCTTAGCTGTAAAATTACTCTGGTACCAAAAAAGCAATTCCACTAGTTGCTGTAAAACAAAATAGCTTCTTGTGTGATCTCATACCCACAAACTGTTTGTTTCTGTCGTAGTATAAAAAAAACATGTCCCAGGCTTATCCTATTTTACATAGCTATAAACTACAGCCCTTTAAATACTGGAATATCTTAATCAATTGGTATCTCAGTCAACAAGTACATTTCAAATAGTCTTTAAAGTTAACATAAAATATGCTGTTTCTTATGCCCTTTTTTCTTGCTGGAACAAGAGCATGACCTGGAAACAGTCTGACATCAATTTATGATGCTGGTAAATAAACAAATCTGTTTTGCATGATAAGGTATCATACCAGTAAAAATGGTTAAAACAGCCTTGGCTGATTTCATTCCAAACAAAACAGGAAGAAAATACTTCTTTGCCAAGTGGATAGGACCTAACTTGATAGCAAAGCTGTTATTTCAAGCTCTTAAAAGGCTTTGAAAATACTTTTCAGATAGATTTTAGTCTTTAAGAGACATTACAATGCATGTGCCCAGAAACAGTTTTAATAGTAACTTGTGCTGACTGAGAATATGTTTTTAAAAAATAGAGAAGAATGTGATATGTTAGGATTAGAGGAGGAAGATGAAAATGACCAGATTCAAGTGGGGTTTTGGGGACTGCCATTTTGCATAATTCAGATGTGTTCAAATGAGCCTGGTGATAGAAATGCTCAGTATAATTTCTTAAAAAGTGTAGTTTCTTCAAAGCATCTTTAGTTATTCTAATATGGCTGTATCTTTTCTTGTATGCACACTTTGTCAAAATAGATGGCAAAATGTGCCTGTAAGAAAAGACATAGGAAAGGGTTACAAACTGGGATATTTTGTCAGGCCCCTCTAGCCTCACTTTTCTCCACTGTTCTTTCTCTGTGTCTTCAGGTGCTTCAGGGTGAGTGCAGACACAAGAGCCCAGAGAGGAAAGGGAAGAGCCAAGGCGCTGCCTACCTTGCCAGGCAATTCTCCTCAGCCGCACATCTCAAGTTATACATAGACATCCTCTGGACATATGTGGACGCCTGGATGTAATAGGGATCCGGGACTAAGTCAGGGAGACCTGCAGTTCATCAAACCAACCACATAACAGTAAGATCACCCCAGGACACGTCTGCAAATACTTGGTTTCACTCTCACTCTTTAGGAGCCGCCGTTTTGCTGTGGACCCCTGCCCCCATTAAGCTCTTTCCCTTCTGGCAGACCCATGTACCATGCGTTTCACTCAAAAACCGCACCGCAAGCACAACAGCTCTAGCAGGACCTCCGGGAGCGGACTCTGGGCTGTCCCCGCGCCGCGCGCAGCTCGCCCCGCAGCGGCGCGGCCGCCGCCGCCGCCTCCCCGCTCGACCTGGCGCCTCGCGCGAGGGGACGGCGGGCCCGGCGGCTCCGGCAGAGCGCGGTGCGACGGGATCCTCCTGACGCAGCCCATCGGTATGAGCTGCGCTGGCGCGGGGCAGCCGGCGGGCGCGGCGCGGCGGAAGGGGCGCGCGGCTGTGGGGGGAGAGGGCTCTTACCATACTGGAAGTAGCCGGTGCCGTAGCCGGGTCTGTACCTGCTGCCCTGGCGCGGCCTCTCGTAGGTGTCGTAGTAGTTGTAATAGGGGTTATCGTCCGTGTACTTGTAGGGGTTGTAGGGGTCGTCTCCTACCATGACATCTTCCCGGCCGGGTCTGAAGTTGCTGAGGGGAGGCGGGCTGCCGGCGCCGGCGCCGCTCCGGTTGTTACCGGCGCCGGGGCCGCCGGTGGGAGCGCTGGGCCGCGACGCCCCCGAGGAGGGGCTCCTCGCCGAGGGGGTGGCGGCCCCCTGGCTCCGCGGCTCCGAGGCGGCGGCCCCGCGGCTCCCGGTCGGAGCCTGGTAGCCGGCCTGGAACCAGTGGCGAGCGCCGGAGCCGCGGCTGGCGGCGGCCTGAGGCTGCGCGGCGGCGGCCCGCCGCGGCAAGGTGCCGTTGTTTCGG
The DNA here is from genome assembly GCF_003343035.1 of Apteryx rowi. Taxonomy (NCBI): domain Eukaryota; kingdom Metazoa; phylum Chordata; class Aves; order Apterygiformes; family Apterygidae; genus Apteryx; species Apteryx rowi. The sequence continues at coordinate 257,890 of NW_020450874.1, read as the reverse complement.
AGCAGCAGGATGGGGCTGCCCACCGCCTCCGCCGCCTGCCTGCGCCGGGGGGGCTGGTACTCGGAGCCGAGGCTGAGCAGGCTGTACACCTGCCCGTTGTTCTCCCACTGAATCCGTTGCCTCCAGGCGGCGGGGGGCGACGGGGGGTCGCGGCGCGGCGGCGGCTGCTGGCAGCCGGCGGGCCACAGGCAGCTCCAGTAGATACACGCGTGGAGCTGGGCGAGCAGGAGCCCYGGCGGCGCGAAATGCATCTTCTTCTTCCTAGGTATCCGCGGGGAAGCAAAAAAAGAGGAGGAAAAGGGGGAGAAAGAGGAGGGCGGGGGGCGCCTTCCTGCGCGGGGGGAGGGGGTCTCGGCCCCGCGCTTAGAGGAAAAGGCGGGAAGCGGGGTCTCAGGCTGGGCTGCCCCCGGGCGATGCCATGAGGAGCTCCGCGGGCCCTTCGGGAAGAAAAAAGAAAACTCGGCGAGGGGGAGGGAGGCGAGATCGGCTTTCCTTCTCCCTAGTATTTATAGGCGAGGGAATGTGAATAGGAGCTGGAGCAAACAATCAGCCTCTCATCTTCCTCCGGCTCGTGCTGGTGTCTGGAGTGAGGGAAGAAGGAGGAGGAGAGATGAGGGACTTTAAATTTTCTGGCACATCTGCAAAGTTACACAAGCCCTTCTGGCTGGCTGCTCCCCTGCTATTTGTTCACGTAATGCGACTGGAAACGTGCGCGCCTGACAGTTCCCCCACGGCTGCCCTCGGCCCCGGCCCGGCCCGGCCCGCGCGGGGGCGGCCTGAGGGAGAGGGGGCAATAACGGCCGGCGCGGGCCCTTGGGCCGTTGCCCCCCAGCGCCGCCGCGCGCGCGCAGGCCGTTGGGCGCGCTCAGACGCGCGGAGCCTGCCAGGCCGCGGGGCAGCGCCAAAGTATGCCGTGGGGCAACGCCAAAATATGCAAAGGAAAAATGCTATTAGCTCATCAGCACTGGAGAGACCAGAAACGGGGCGGTGGGGAGGGGGGCGTTGGTAAGAAAGGAAACATGTTTCTGGAAAAATATGCTCGCCAGCACATCTCGCAGGCTGGAGCGCCTGCCGGGGACCTTCATTTAGCGTTGAGTAACAGTCTGTTCCCCTTAATGACCTTTTAATTAGGAGAAAGCCTTCATCAAATAAACTCTTGACTTTGGGTTTTCTGCATATGAGTCACACGAGAAATACACTACCAGTGCTCCTCCCAGAGTAAGTTTTCATTGAAAAATGAAATTTCGCATGGGAGAGACTTAGCTCTCACTAGAACAAATAAACTTGGCTCGGAGAGCGTCTCCCCAGAACTATGCTTGGAGAAGAGCGGCAGGTTGTGATCTAAAATGTGGCTCCCTTCCTTCCTGCTATTACAAGAGTTCATAAATGCTCTGTTTTGATAAGTCTGATCACCCAGCGAGGCAAACAGATTAAGATCCATGGATTTCAGCCAGAAATCCTTATGGGTGTATTTTTCCGAGGGCTGTTTGCTTATGAATCCTTGCAAAGGAATGGAGGAGAATACAAAAGTGCTCCTTCACCACAAATTTGATGATGGTGAGGATTTTTCATATGCAGCCTGTGAAACCTTATTGTTGTAGGCTGGAAGTTTTTATCCTAATTAGTGAATTCAAAGCACCTTCCTGATGCGGCCAGGTTTCACGGGTCAAGTTAACAGTCCAAGGGATACTGGCTCTGCAGATATCTGCAACTGCATTCTACTGATCTTGATACAGTTCTCTTGAAAAAAAAATTATTGTAGTTTAATTATGTATTACTTGGAATGGATTACACTTAATAATCAAAATCCTGCAAAATGGAATCCTGCAGCAAAGGATTGTGAACGCTGATTTAAACTGTTATCTGATTAGTAGTAGTAGTAGTAGTAGTAGTAGTAGTAGTAGTACTTTATTTTAAAGTTGCTTTTTATAGTCTCTGAAGTCAGTGGTGCTATCTTGGGTGTTAAAGTTACCACGTGGACAAGTGGGTTAGAATTTAAGACTGGTGGCTGGTGTCGGTTGCTCACAGAGCCACGCTCTGCTTACTCTGTTGTTCATCTCAGGAGAGCTGTACTGCAGACAAGTGTGCAGCCTAGTGGACTTGCTTAAGCACTGTTCATGTCCCTGCAGTCATCCAGATGATCTAAGGGTTAACATCACTGGGAAATCAATGGTTTCCCTAAACATTCCCAAGCTGGAGAATGCTCTGAGAAGCATGGGAAGGCATGCATCCAAGAAAGCATAGTCTTCTTGCTTGGAATACTCCAGCTGGCTAAGTGCATGTTCGTTATCACTGCTAGTGAGCACTGGGCTGGTAGGGAGCATCTGCTGGACTGGCCCCTCAAAGGGAACAAGTAACCAGTCACTTTTGACATGCAGGAGCCAGACACTCCAGTTGGCACTCTGCTGGGTAGCCCACTGCAGAGATTTTGGGGGCTGGATTTTTTTATTCATCGTATTTGCAGACTGTTTATCCCTCAGATATTTTTCATTGTGGCTTTACAAATGCTATTCTCCATTTTAGGTTTTGCCTGCAACAATCAGTGACTAAAACTGCAGAAAATGGGAAGCTTGAAAATAAAGAAAATATAATACTGAAGAAATGAGGTTTCTGTCTTTTTAATCTTTCTGTAAATCTTACTAGTGTTACAAACAGCAGGTTGTTTCCCAATGTGTGATATTAGAAAATGTTTCCACACACTGGGATTCTAACCATAATCCTTCATGCTTTGCCTGATTAAGCAAATATTTTTTATAAAACTGGAGAAAATATAGTTGGGAATAGCCCTGTCTGTTTATCAGCCATTTACATTGTTTGTAATTTTTTCCATAGCACAACTTTTTTTTTAATTATTATTAATTCAGGCTTCGTAAATCATAAAAAGCACTAGCAGCATCCCTAGAGAGTCAAGTCCTTTATTTATTGTTAGGTGCCCATGTCCATTTAACTACTGTTCTCTCCTCAAAGGTTGCTGATCATGCCTGTCTTTTATGACTTGGTCTGTTTAGGCCATTAAAAAGCCCACCACTGGCTGTGATCCCAAGATAAATAGATATCAATACTTTATAAGTATAGCCAGTAATTTCTCAAAACCTGAGATGAGGAAGTATTTTATGTTTAAGCATAACTAGTAAATTTTTGCAGGACTCGTTCAAAGATAAGAAATGGAAAAATGTCTTCAATGTCGAGTGTAGCACCTGGTGTTCTCCTTATGGGTATACCATTATAAAACAGCAGTTGTGAATCTCAGAAATGGGGGAGTCGGGATTAACCTGAATTTCAAAAAAAAAAAAAAAAAACAGAACTAAAGCCATTTGAATTTGGCATGTCTTAATATGCATGTCTTAGGAAGGAGATTTTAAGGTCCTTTAAGTAATGTTTACTTTGTTAATGAAAAAACTCTGATAGTGTATAATGGGGAAATTTATTTTACATGTAAAGACAGTTTATACCAATCAYATCATGTATTATGTTTAATGTTATTTTTTTAAATCGTCAGCTGTATTGTTATAGATGCGTTTTTGATAAAACTGAATTATGAAAGGATGGCCAATTTGTGTTCTTGCTTAGTGTTAAATTGAGATGCTCAGCTGGAGGCAAATATATGAAGCAAGAAATATAAATAATTTTATAAAATCTTTACATGAAAATAGACAAATTTCATACTTGTGTAGTTCTTTGAAGCCGGTATTTATTTGTTTGGGATCGAAGGCAAAGCCATTCTGTTGGTTGCTGAGGAGCTGCTTTGAGAAAAGTCTTGATGCGTTGTGGGTGGTTTTAGCTTGAAGAGTTTTGAGGGCTTTTTGTATTTGAGAAAAATTTAGTTTACTCATCCATTAGTTATGCATGAGTAGGCAAAGTATGTCCTCTGATGTTTCTGCTTGCATAAACATTGAGCTGCAGTTAGATTATTCGAACTTCTCTTGTTTTGTAGACCTTACTGATCTTACTTTTTGTACTTATCCTTTTTACATTCAAATACTCAAAGCAGGTAATTTTGTCACATACTAGAATACTGCATATTTTTCTGAAGTATATTTAACAGCAGGTCCAGGTATCCTTATTTAAAAACTTACTTATAGGTACATTGCATGAAAAGGATCCTAATTGTAATGAATTATCTTTAATAATTTGAATTAAGATGTTAATAGTCATTCCAGTATGTGAACTTCACTAGAAACTAAAGATTCTGAGTATTTGCAGGCTCAAGTCTTTAATGAGATTTTTTTTGTTTTTTTTTAACAAACCAACCTAATTGCAGATGAAAGTCACAGACCTTTTCTGACATCAGTAGGCTTTGAAGCAGACTTTGTAATAATTTACTTTTACAAAAGCTAATCTTCTAGTTAAATTTAATTACAGTTTTTAGGTCTGATTTAAAATCTTTAATCAGGCAGCTTCCTGTGATCATAAATACAGACCAAAAGTAAACTTTCAAGCTTTTTTTCTCCTCTGAACTGACAAGGGAATGCAAAGATTTTTTTTTTCTGTAATGGACTTGTCATCAATCCATCAAACAGTGAAAATGGTCAGAATTTTTAATTAGTGGGTTATTTCCCCACATCAAGATCATCAGTTAAAATGTCAGCTACTTTGCTTTGTACCCTGTGGGTAGACCTACTGAATTGCATGTGTCTATCCCCAATGAATAAAGTTAAGCACGCATATACGGGACGTGCACAGGGTCCTGTGCAACCTGCTCTAGGTGACCCTGCTTGAGCAGGGGGCTCGGACTAGATGATCCCCAGAGGTCCCTTCCAGCCGCAACTGTTCTATGTGATTCTGTGCATTTCTGCAATGCTCTCAGAGCATAGTCAAGGAAAACAGTTATAAAAGCTATAAGTAGCTGTTGCCTTGTTTTGTGCAAGGCCTGAGGATAAAAGCCTTCTGAAGCCAGTGGAGTTTTTGTCAAGCCAGGGTTTTGCACTGAGGTTTTAATAGCAGGATTTTTGAAGTTTAGAGTGTTGATAGAGCTGGATAAGGATGGTTTCACAACATGTAATTGCATGGTTTCTTACTTGAACCTAGACATACAAAGATCATAGTGAAAATTAAACAAAAAACTTCTCCCTTCTGAATTTATAGTGTGTTTTATCTTTGAATAGTGTTTTCTAACTCCAGATTGGTCTCCCAAAGGTTCCTATAACAGGTGAGATTTCTTTAAAAGTTCAATAAATAATAAGACAGTTACTGCAGATTCGATTAGAGATTTGAAAATCCATTGGGGTTCCTTCTTTTCTTATATGTCAGCACCTGTAATGGAAGCTTCCCTAACTATTGTCCTTGAAGTATTCATTGTAACATGCAAAACTTACCATCAATGATTATTATGTTTACTTTGAATTTAATAAATGATCTGACAACACATACATAGGAATAGAAGTGGAAGGCACTCAGAATTAAGAGCCCACTGTCTATACATTGATGCCCCTGGTAGGTGGTGGTGAGTTTCATTTAGCAAGGTTAATAAAATTAGATTTGTACAACATGTGTTTGAACAGTACTTTTTTGGTTTTAGGGAGTTCAGTCCTTAATTGTCTTTATAAGCAGAGCACAAATGCTCTGGAACTACTTACCATCTCAAACATGCCTACCTAATTTCACTGAAGTTTTTGAATATTGAAAAGAGGACGTCATGATAAACCAGAAATACCTAAGTAAATTCAGAAAAAGCAGATGCTTGCTTGCACAGTTCCGTACACACACATGTCCATGTCATGGCAGGGCTCCAGAAGTGAGAATCTTCCCTTCTGCATATGGATATTTTGCACAAAAGCATAAAAACTCAGCTAGTAAGTCCAAGTTGAGGAAAACATGAGAAAACAATCAATTTTGTATTGAGACGCTCACCAAACTGTTCTGAGAATAAGATTAGTTATGAAAGGAGAGGAATGGATCCCATGTCAAATCAGTCATTTTCCTTTCCTTTTCAGCAAGGGGAGGAGAAGTCCTTGTAAATCTTTTACAAGGTGGGACACTATTCAACATACCACAAAAGCAGAACATGGTTGCAGAAATTTTGAAACATGATTTCACTATGCATCCCRTCAAAGATATTTAGACTGTGCAGCAGTGATATCTCTAAAACAAAGCTAGCTTTGTAAAAATGGCATAAAGGAGTTTTAGATTCATAGAGTCTCATTCATTTTCATATCTAAGTCACTTAGGTTACAAGTAAAAACAATCTCTAACTGTCCTCTATACCTGGAGTCCTGTAATTCTTTTCTATCTTGTATATAACATCTTCATCTTTGTAATCATTCCTGAGTTTGCCTAATTATCACAGAGACTGGTAATTTTCTCTGTAGAACCTCAATGGTTGAGAATATGAGAAGAACCCACTTTCAAATTCCAAGGTGAATTTTCAGAATTGCTGTAGAAAAAGAACCCTGTATTATGCTGATAAGGTGCATACAGAGCTGCAATCAAAATAGCCATCAATAGTGCCATTCATAAAGTGCGAGTGCATGGCAAATGCACAAACGTTGGGACGATGATGGAGGTAATTAAGAACTGGCAGAGTAATTTCAATATCCTTATAGGTAGGATTTGAATTGTCCACTACTTTGTTTTTCCCTGAAGAGTATGTAGTCAGTACACAACAAAAATATAACATCTTTGCATTAGTGAAAATGTTCTTATAGCTGAGCATCAAGGACATTAGAAATACAGTTTGCAATTTGCATTCAAAAAGAAATGAGGGAAAAGTAGAAACAAGTGATAGGGCCAACTTCTCTATAGTGAAATCTACTTCTGGCAAGACACAGAAACCTACCTGACAGAGGGTCTTTCTCAGATAGAGCGAGATTCAGGTTCCGACTTACAAGGTACCTTAAAGAGGCCAAGTTCCCATAGAAAAACGATATGATTTAGGCATCTTTCTGCCATTAATCCCTCCTAGATGTCTTAGGATTTTGCTATATCTAGTGTTGTCACAATGTAAATGTGTCTTCTCAGAGAACAAGACATTTATAGCCTCACATTTTCAACTCAATCTGGGTTCCTAGCTTAACATTAACAAGCAAATGTTTGATATTGTCAAGAGACATGTTAGCTCTATTTTGCTTATCAGACAGAATTATGGGTAGGAGGTTTCATCTATGCATCCTGAAAAAGTGAAGTTTCTGTGTGGATTAAGTAAACAGATGAGTTGCAAAACATATACATTTCCACTCCTGGAACAAATCAATGGACATACAACAGTGGAGATATGTCAGTCTGCCTAAACTGATGGTCTGGACTGGTAAGCATTTCTTGGTTGCTGAGCATGTCTTTCTCAAGGCATATCCAAGTGTAACTATTCTGGGAAGTTTGAAAAAAGTAGTGTCTAATTGAATGAGTCTTGGGAAAAGCTGGCTTTGTTTATTTACCTTCCTTATAAGGCAAGGACAGTACTAAACCTATTGCGAAATTGTTTGTTGTTCCAATTCCTACCCGATCCAACTGCATGGACTTGGTACCGTTATCATTCCTCCTTACTGCTCTCCTCCTTTTCCCAATTGTTGCATCTTTCTCAAGCCAGATTGCAAGCTCTCCAGGGCAGGGACCACAACTTCCTAGGTATAGGTTCAGTGATACTCACAGTAGGGCACTGAGTCTGACTGTTACTTTTGGCCACTACTGCAGTATGATTAGCACTGAAAACAGGCTGTTGTCTTGAACAGATGCAACATTTAGAATATGTGAAAGCCCTCATGCAGCTGTGTGTATTATTGAACAAAGTTGACACTCAGCAATTCTGCCTCAAATAAAACACCCACAGCAGTTTTTCCTTTGGTCTAATTTTCTTCATAATATTTTGTCTTACATACCAATATTATGAACTTTTTTTTACTGTTGTGCTCTGTAGCTCTATAACAGATCTATTTGAAATGCATTTCCAACCAAATCACTGTTTTCATCTACAGGTAATTATCAGATTTCGTTTTAACTCTTCTCATTGCTCAGATAATTCAAGCAATTATTTGAAATAAAACCTCAAGTAGTACAGTTAGATTGGCAGGAATGTTTGCAAAAAGATGTTGAAGACAGGGCAGTGCCTGTAATATTTACTTTGCCAACTAAGAATAGTAGCAAAACAATACACTTAGACAGTCCTTGTTTGGTTTTAATGAGCCGAGATAAAAATTGGTAGTTAATACTGTTTTCTTTTCACAGTCAACAGAATCAAGCAGATACTAATTGAAGACCAGTCTTTGGGAGTAAGCACAGAAGCTGTCATGGTATGCCAAGTTGATTTTATTGTTTTTATTCCATTTGATTTGAAGGCTAACAGTAATTGGTTTAAACTGCATTGCACATGTGTCTCTTGCCAGTCATTGTATACCAAATTACAGCTTCTAGTATTATGATCAGAAAGGACTGTAGAGAGATGTTCCAGCTCCTAGATATTCTGCTTTTCCCAGTGAAAGGTCTTTGTAACTGCTCCAGTTACAAAGAGCAGAGCCCTTAGCTCCTATAGGGACTGTATCAGCAGAAGAGACCTTGTAGGAATAGAGAACCTGAATAAGCTTTGGCAAGTGTCAGGAACAAAGATGCTGCTTGAGGAGGATGACGCTTACTGAATGTCTGGTTTCAGAAGCAGGTGTTCCCCCCCCTCCCCCTCCCCCCAGGCACACAGGAGATGATCAAACCAGTGTGTCTGGAGCAGAATCCTCTTTAAAGTTTTGTGGACAACGTTCATTTCTAGTGAGCAACTCCCATGGAAATCAGCTGAGTTATACTAGGGTGGAACTTCACAGCTGCCAGTAGAGCATTTAATAACCGGTGATGGATTTTTTTAAAGCATGCAAATTCCTTAACATGCTGTATTTTTCACACTTTTTATTGTAGCTCTGGCTTTGCATTTTAGTTTGCAGTACAAGTAGAATGATTTCTTGCACTACTCTCCTGTTGTAAAACTTTGGTTAATTAAAGTTTAAATTTTGCTATGGTGGGAAGTAGGAGCAGAGCACGATTTAAAATGTCTGATCTAATTAACAATGGGAAGATACTCTCTCAAACTACCATTTGTCTTTCCACCATTACTGTAACTATCCGCACAGGTTAGTATTCCACAAAGACTAAATAATAATGGGTAGTAACTTCAATTTTTATTACATTATTCATCATGGAAGATCCAAAAGCACTTTATAGAATAAACTCTCCCATCGCTGTTCTTTGCCCACCATTAAGGAAGAGCATGTCATCTATGTTAAAATGATGTTACTGAGCAGTGTTGGACAGGAAGTGTATGGAATATTCTTTTTTAGAAACCTCTGGGGAAAGTTATAAGTAAGATTACATGTGTTAGAATTTGGATGGGAATTTGTATTTACAAGATTTTAAAGCCAAAAAGAACCAATATAACTATATAGTCTGATCTTCTGCATAACACAGGCCATACAATTTCACCCAGTAATTTCTGCATAAAGTTTGTAATTAGTAGCTGAGCTAAGATATCTTTTTTAGAAAGAGAGTCTTGGATTAAAGATTTCAAATGAGAGAATGAACCACATCCCAAAGTCAGCAGATGCAATAGTTTCTTCCCCTCACTTAAAAACAAAACAAAACTATGCCTTATTTATAATCTGAATTGAACACCTCCACTGAGGTGGTCATCTTAAAGACAGCACCTGCAGTAAGAAAGCCCCTTCTAACCCACTGGTGGTGTTTTAAGCATGAACAGTGGTGACTGGAGAAGTCAAAAAACTCAAATAGAGTTTTGTTCATTTTTCTTGATCATTCGCCTTTGAAAGGTCCTTTACTTTTCCCTTCTGGCTGCTTGCTTGATGAGAGAGTGCCAGTGCTGTTCTGAAGCACCTTTTAAAATGAACCTTACATTATCTTGGGCTCTTGAATGACTATCCTTCACGGGTTTTTTGCCTGTGAGAAAGGAGCATGTTGCTGTAAAGGAACAGTTTTGGATATGGCATCTGGTGAGCAGAAAACGTATTTATTTAACTTTGCTTTCTTCATTCCAAAGAATACAGTGCTACTGGACTGACAAAAACACTGATGAGTGTCAACTAATGGCAAAGAGAGCCACTTACTCTCCAGCATCATTTCCTGGACCGGGAAGTTTGGATATCCAAGCACTTAAAGATAGTCTGACCCTTTCTTCTCATGGGCTCATCAAGCAGGTTAGTTTGGTAAGAGAAATCACTAAATCTTCTGTTTTGTTACATGGTTTATGCTTTCTAAACACTGGAAGCAGAGTGAATTCTTCAGAGCTTGAAAAGGTTCAATTTTCTTAACCACTTGGAATTTATGTTCAGAACACATGATCATAGTTGCTGTTTCTAAAATTTCTGTCCTGTTTTATTCATTTAAGATCCACATTCTAGTGAAAAGGCATGCTAGATAGAAGGATAGCTCAAAAAGCCTAATACTGGTTGAATGCAGAGTTGCACAGAGGAGAATTGGCTGATTGCAGAGTTCCAAGGAGAGGAGTCCTTCCTCAGAAGGACTTTAAATATTATGTATTTCTACTTCATAATTCACAACTTTCACCCAAGCTTAAAATGCATTGGATAAACTGTATCTTATATATGAAAAGAACTAGCCAGGCACCTTTCTTAGAGGCTAAAAGATATCAAACAGAAGCCAGAAACAAAGAGCAAATTTCCACTTTGATTCATCTAACCCAGCCAGTCTTGTCTCATTCTCAGCTTCCTGTGCTGTTCCAGCCAGTCCTGTGCACTCCAGACTGTCTTATGTGCCTCCATGCTCCATTTCCTCAAACCTTTTCTTAAGATACATTTCTTCCAAGAAGCCTGCATACCAGAATGGAACTGTTAAAACATCCATGCCTGTTCTTCGAACCTTTGACCATGTAGCATCCAGGGAGCACCTTTTATCTCTTTAGGTTTTTAAATGCCTCTCATATAGATTTGCCTTCATTTTTATCTTGCTCACTGTGGCAGCACCCTTATTAGAAAAATAATACTTTCATAAATAATAAATTTTCTTTTGTATCAGAATATAGGATACAATTCAGTAATTTTCTGTGGCATAAAATAGATGTATTATTATTCATGCCACATTAAATCATGTTTGCATATGCTATACAAATACCTAAAATGTATTATTTCAGAAAGATGTTCCAAACAGTGAACGAACTATGTATGTTAAGTGTGAAATAGTAATATCCTTGAGAAAAACAAACTAACTCATTTGAACCCATAAAAAAACTAAGCACTGAGGTTAAAGCATAAAATGTGATGGGCAGTTTCTCACTACAGTAAACCACCAGACTATTAGGTATGCAGGCAATATGTGTTTGTTTGCTCCTGTGGATACTAAAAGTATTCTGAATTCCTCAGAAGGACTTTAAATCTTATGTTATAAAATGTTAAACCAATACCTTTAGGACAAAAACAGAATCCAACACATGCCACCTAGATTATTAAAGAAGGTTGAAAAATAAAAAAATCAGGACTCAAGCTTCTGAAGAATTTTTTTAATGGAACATATTTCCACTTCAGCTATAAAAAGCTCTAGTTTAAACTCCTGCACTTGTTTACACCTGAGAATAATGATGTACCTTATTCATTTGCTTTTGGAAAAGGTTATTTTTGTTTCAACCAAAGCAGCTCTTTTTTTCTTTATATTTCATCATCTTTGAAATTAGAAGTTACCCTGTCTTTTTAAAGGGAGTTTCCTGTTAAAGAAAACAAAGAAAATTATATGCCTGAATCTAGTAGGACAATTTGTTGTTGTTTATGTCTACAGTGGACCTAACAGCAATGCGTATAGCAGCGAGTTTCCTTTCTGGAAAAAAAAAACAACTGTCCTCATTTTGTTAATGGACAGATTGAGTTCACCAAAAGTTAAACATTCTGAACAAGACCAAAATGCACTAAATAGGCTCCTTAAAAAAWATATGCATTGGGAAAGAAGCAACTCAGAGAGAGGGCATTTGTGTGAGGGTTGTTGTGAAAGCAATTTCTTAGAACAGATCTTTGCAATGGTTTTTCCGCTTCTAAATGATGATTGTTGGTTTTGTTAATGCAAATTTCTGTGGCATTAATTCTGGGAAATTGTCCAGTTAAACACATTCTTCCGTTTAGCCCAAGAGGAAACTCTCAGCAGCAATTCTGAATTGTTTTTTATTTTAGCAAGATTCATGTGGAAATGTTTGCTTTGTTTTGAGAGAGCCTTAGACTTATAGTATGTAATGTGATGCTACTTAATTTCAGAAATGCAGCTTTTTCAGGCCTGATAATGAGGTAAATAAATACTGATCCAAAGAGGAAAATTTCATACCATTCAGGAACTTGGGATTTCCTGGCTATCAGCAATATTATATGTGCTCATTGCCCTCTSCTGGTTTCATCTGGTAATTTTTTAGGTTTAAAATGTCTGAATCAGGTCTCCTAAGAATGTTATGCTTTTCTCCGACAGACTTTTTTTTCCCTTGTCCAATCCAATATATCACTGCTGAACATGGTTTCTCAGCTAGTACAAATTACCTCTCTCATCAGTGTGCTGGAATCACAGGCTAAGTGCCAGCACTGTTTTGGATTCTCTCAAGTCAGAACTAGTGGACTCTGTTTACTCCCTGTGCATGTTGTAATATTTATCTACTACTCACCTGTGCATTCATATACATAAGGGCAATTCAGGCAATGCTTGAATTTAAAAAGTGCTTTTGATAAAGTTCTGCACTGAATGCTTGTAACAAAAGGAAGCTGTCATGAGAAAAGAGATCATTAAAGATAGGGCTCTCAAAGGGCAGAAGTACATTTTCTTCATAAAACTTATGAGGTAGTTTTCTTCATAAAGGGGAAGAGGATGTTCATTGTTCCTCCAGTGAACAGCTCTATGCTGAGACTTGTGCTGTTTAAATTAGATAATCTAGAATTTAGGGGCAAATAAAGAAATGACAAAACTTACTATTGATACAGAGGTGTTTGGGATAGGCTAAGATGGAGGTGATAGGAAAAAATAAACTCAGCACTTACAGCGGTGTGCTCAAAAACAACTGTTATCTGTAAGAAAAGACAGCTTATTTGTGAAAATACCTGTATAATGCTTAGGAACTAAAAAGAAAACAAAAAGCTACTGCATATTAAGAACCAAACAGAAAATGTCATTGTATAAGTGGTGAATAAATCGATAAAAACAGTCATGGCATAGAGGACATCTGGGCCAACCTCCTGCTGAAAGCGGGTCCGGTTACAGCAGGTTGTTATGCCCAGACACATTCTGAATATCTCCAAGGACGAAGATCGCACGGTCTTTCTGGATCCCTCTTTCAATGTTTGACCACCCTCATGGTGTTTTTTTTTTTCTTATATTAAGTCAGAATTTTCCATGTTCCAACTGGTTTCTGAAGCCTCTCATCCTGCTGTACACCTCTGAGAATAGCTTCTCTTATGATGAGTTAGTACCTTAGAATGGGACCCTTCCGTTCATAAAGGAGAAAACTGAGGGAGGCAGAGGTATGATAGAGGTTAAAAATCATGAATAATGCAGAGAAGGAGAATAGGGAACAATTTTGTTTATGTTAAAAAACAGGAGAATTTCCAAGTTTACATTAGAGAAAAGGAAGGGTTTTTTTCACAGGATATAATTACGTTGTGGACTAACTGCCAGTGTATAATATAGAGGGCATAAAAAGGGATTCAGAAATTAATGGAAGATAGATCCATATGTGTCTTAAATCCAGTGGTCTGAAAGCAGCTGTCTGTGCTCAGGAAGGCCCTAACTTGCTGGCTTCTGGAAGTTAGGAAAGTATTACAAAGGGAGATCACTCCAGATACAGCCTGTTTATCTATGCTCCCCCCAGCCATGTTGTACTGGATGCTGTCAGAGGCAGCATGCATTATACAGGTGGCATATGCAGTACAAGATTTTGAATTAAGAGCCCTGGGGCCCACCTTTATTGGTCAGAGGAATGAGATATTTTAAGCTGCACCTTTAATAAATAGCACAGGATGCAAAATACAACAAAAAGAGAAGTGGCACTGAGACTGACTGTACATAAACAGTCTTATATCGGGACATGGGATCTGATTCCTGTGTTTGTAAATTAAAGGAAATCGGGTAGGAGTCCTTTATTGACTGAAGCCTTTTACTGGTAACGTCTTTCCTGTCGTACATATCAGGTGTATGTTTTCACTTGCACTGCAGACAGATACTGTTACCTGGAGATACGTACACATATATACACACACACACACACATACACATATATATAGCATGTATTCACATATGCATGCACATGGGGGTATATATGTATAAAATGTGAAAAGAATTATTACATTTCATTTAGAAAGTTGTTCTCTGCCCTACTTTCTCCTGTTCATGTGAAATGAGAATACTAGAGCAGTTAAAGAGATTATAAAGGCCCACACCTGGGGAAGGATTCTCCCAGTAGGAGAAGTGGGAAGGGCAGCCAGCTTTTCAGGTGTCTTGCAAGGACACCTTCATAAAGGTCACATCAGCAGTGAGGCTGGACGTGTGAAGAAAGCCTCATAGGCAGCATCACAACATAGAGTGCAGTAAAGACTTTGGGTTCTGCTGCTATTAAGTTTTCAGAACAGTCTAAATTATGCAGAGGGCCACAGTGAAGACCAGAAACAAGGAAGGCAATCTGAGAGCATCCATACATCCCATGTCCCTGCGGGCTGCAAGATCTAGGTTGTATCACTTAAAGACATAGTGGAGAATCATCCCAGTTTTTTCTGCTTTTAATGCAAGTCCCTGTGTTTTCTAATTCAAAATCTGATTCTTAAGTTACATTTTTTATTTACCAAATCCCCAATTACTTGATCTGTTAGAAGTACATTAAAATCTACAAGTATTTAAGCAAGATTTTGGATCTCGCAAATCCTCAGATTTTCAGAAACATGCCAGATACGGTGTTGTCCTGAAAGCCAGTATACTGGGACATTCTTGAAACTTCACTTATCCGTTAGCTGTGTTATTTATTAATCTGCTCTATTTGAAGATAATTCCATTCAGATCCCAAATTGTCCAGGAGGAATGTTAGTGGTTCAGGGACCTCCCAGACATCAGAGAACTCTTTAATTTGTGATGGGATGAGACTTGAACTGAATGTTTAGACTAAAGAATTTGTCTAAAATAACTTCCTTCAACTTCATTATGCTCCCAAACTAATCTGTCTGCCAGATTTAGGAGACATTCTGGTAGGTCTGGTAGGGAAATGTCCACATCCTGGAATCTGGCT
Organism: Apteryx rowi; assembly: GCF_003343035.1. Taxonomy (NCBI): domain Eukaryota; kingdom Metazoa; phylum Chordata; class Aves; order Apterygiformes; family Apterygidae; genus Apteryx; species Apteryx rowi. The sequence continues at coordinate 242,715 of NW_020450874.1, read as the reverse complement.
TTTATATAGTATGGTAGCACTAAAAGGAAATAGGACTTTAGGTTCTCCTTATGGCTAGAGAAGTATAGTTATTGCTGATATGCTAGGTAGCATACACTAGTTACTAGGCTTCATATGCTGTGTTGTACTAGGTAGATCTTCAGAATATAAGAGTTTAGACCTTGTCTCAGATGGAGGGAGCAAATATCGACGGCACAAGTGTTGTAAAAATATCTCTACCAGTAGTCCCATTAAGTTCAAGGTGAAAGATGTTGTTGTTTAAATTGAAAATAAGGAGATATTCCAGAAATGAATACAATTAGATTTTTTTTATAGACACACTTTGTTCAGAGCAGATCAGCATTCCAAATCCATGCAAACCTTCATGGCTTTTAAGGAGAGATGATGTTTTAAAGTCAGCTGCCAGAAAGGTAAGCATCTTTCCTTCTTTCCTTTGGTAAAATCTTCATGTTTAGACTGTAGTTTTTCTACTGAGGGTTAGAGTGTAGTTTTAATTTGTATCAAGACAATAATATTCCCCAGTGCAACCAACTTGAATTCGTCACCCAAATACTTTGTTTGGTTTCACATCTATTTTCTATTTTATTTCTACTGAGTATTAAGCTTGTAAATTAAATTGGCTTTTATCATCATTCTGTGCCTTTAATTTTGCCATATATGCCTCTGTTAATATAGTCTGTTTCTTCTCCTGTAAGCCCTTTTCCTGCACCTTGTTATGTGTCATCTGGCTTCTCTCCTCCTAGCTCCATTTAACAAAAAAGAACAGCTTATTTTATTTTCCAAATAGTAGCACCAAATTAATATCCAGTCAGAGATTTTTAATAATGGTTTGAAAACATCATATTTTTGCCTGGCACTTTGACCTCCCTACTTATTTCTAAGTGATGATTTACTTAACTAAAGTCAGAAAAGCCACTGGGGATTGAAAAGTGGCAAATGTTTTTCTTATAGAAKGTTTTATGTGTATTAGAAAACTAAGCATCATAAAATATGAAGCAATTCTAAGTAGAGAGCTGGATGTTATCTAAAGCAATGTAAGAGACTAGGTGAGAGGTAGTATCTTAAATACAGTCAGAAGCAGTTAGATCATATGTGATTCATTGAAAGTACTGCTGTTTAATACTTCACTATATGGTGATAGTAGCTTGTTGGGTGACAGCTTTATTTTGAGTCACTGTCAACTAACCCCATTGTCCACCACATTAGGAGATGCTACGTTGTTCAATCTACCATATTTTATGTGGGATGCAGGTGAAGTTAGGGTTTTAATAACCTGCAGCAATTATATATCTAAAAGTAATCATGAAAGATAGGACATCAGCCTTGGCATAACAAGCAAGTTATAATATGGACCAGTAACAACTACACCCATGTAAATTCCCCTTTATACTTGTATCGTATTGGTTGACGCAATAACTACACATGGTTTATTTTCTTATCAGAACAGCGTATTTATCATGAATAAGTGGGCAAGCAGAATTTTGCAAGTCTGATGTGGCAATTATTTTAATAATTCATATATTCTTCACCTATATAAATAAATTCAAATTAGTAATTTAGCAAAAGAGCACTTTTAATTATCAAACAATTTCATCTTGAATTGCCTCCCCCCACCAGTTATGTTCAAGACTTTTTATATAGTCAAAAAGAGGTACAGCTCTGTGTAAAGCTTAATTATACGTGTAGATTGTGTTTAGATTTTTTGGAGCTTCTGGCAATCTGATGGCCTTCTACTTCTCATCAAGATGATTCTGTGCTCCTGGCTGAGCTGCGTTATCACGTACAAACGTTTTCTCTGAACTGCTCATCCATTTTTTGGCATAAGGTAATGTCTACTCTATTTTGTTGCTTCAATTCTCTATTCCATTGTTTTCTACTACCCCGCTGATACTTCCCAGAATTTGACAAGAAAAAGTCATGCAACTGATGGCCCTACTGTTGTAGTCTCTTATAAGTATGGGCTTTAGCCTTGTCCTGGGACAGGCAGTGATGCAATACATGTATGGACAGGTTTCACTTCTCTCCTTGCATACTGGGGAAACGGGTATAGAGAGAGGGAAACAGGAACAGCTGAAGTGGTCAATCCTCATAAACAGTAGGTGTAAAGTAATATTTAACATTCTCATTATGTCTGAGGTAAATGAATAAATCATTCCATACCACAGACTAATTCAGTTGCTGAGTAGATGTAATACTTTACAATTTAATTATTCAAGGTATTTAGATAAATATTATCTCTGTAAGGTTTCAGTGAGAGTTGAAGGCACAAAAATCCACGACCTAAAGAACTGTCACATTATTTTAAGAAGGTAATTCTTTTGAGTGTAAACATTCTGGCAAAACAGAAAAATCATGACTGTACTGCTATGAAAGGTAAAAGGTTGACAGCCACCAAAATTGTCTTCTCTTCCACCAGAAGAATTCATATACCCTGTGAAAAGCAAGCCTCCTCTCAATGCCTAGCCAGTTTGCCTCACTGCTGACCTGGAGGCACTCTATAGAAATGAATGGACGTAGTTTGTACTTGAAATACTGCCTCTCTCTTTGTGTGCCAGTAAGTACTAAAGACAGGAGAGGTTTGATTTCATATTTCATTAAATGACTCACTACAAAACAATGAGGCAGTAGGAAGCCATCAGACATGGTTCTCCTTCAAGTGATTTTTATTCTAGTCCTGTTTTGAGAAATAACTGAGTTCTGAAAAGGCAAGAAAGAAGGAGACTAGGAAAAATAAATTCCTCCTAGAATCAAATAGATTACGACTGAAAACTGCTTCTTGTGAAAATGTAAATGTATTTCCAAAAAGCTATTAAATGTGAAAGCATCTCTCAGTTTACTTCACCAAATTCAGGGTCCAGTGCAGCCACAAAGTATGTTTGCATTGCATATATAATTTTTAACTTTCACAAGTTTCCCAATAGCAGATTTTTATGCTTCCTTGCTCACACAATACACTGCATTTTATTGCTCRTACTTTGTGTAAAGCCCAGACCATTAAATATTAGGGGGCTATTACAGGAAGGATTATTAGTCCCAAGAGATCAGAATTTGTTTTAAAATCYGTAGTTGCCTTCAGAATTCCTTTCTTTAAAATACTTACTGTAAATGTAATCTCAAACAGATGCTGATTTTTCTGTGATGTATTGTAACACAGATTCAATCAGATATGCTTTAACCGCCACCATCCACAACAGATTGCCTTTTTTAGCCAAGATCTGACACCATAAATTGCATTTCACATCTGAAATGCAGTACAACTCTCTTAATAGTCTCTTAATCCTTTTTATTTACCTTTATGTTTCTTCCAGCTTTGGCATTTAAGCAGAGAAATGGAGGGATCTTTTACATACAAATTGACTGAATAAGTTACAGGCAGGTGACCACTGCATGAGCCTAGCTTCTGCATCAGTAGATATGTTTTCTTTGCCATAGATAAGAATTGCATCTATGGTTGTTTGCATTGCTTTTTAATGTCAGGAATGTGCAAGTTCTCAAGTTACCCTTGTTTCTTCTCCTTGCACTCCTACCCTCTCCCTCATTTTCTTTCTTTGTCCCTCTCTCCTGTATATGTATATACATACACATCTGGTCATCTTTGTTTAGATGATTACATTGCTATAAATGTACTATTTATTTTATTTTATTTGCATTTCCTTTCTGCTTGATCATCACACTTGGTGTGAAGATTTTTCGTATGCCTATGAGTCTGCATAATGTTTTCTGGAAGGTGAGAGAGGGAAATGGAGAAATTTCCTGGAAAAAGACTTTGAACATTATCTTCAAGTGGTATCTTTTATACCACATTCCAATCATAAATTGTTGTCACTTTGCATTAATTAATGTCACAGCACAACAAAATAGCAAAAATARCTTTATGGCAGGCATCTCTTTGTACAACTAGGAAAATGATGCTATACTTTTTCCTGTGATATGGTGGTATACAGAGGTCTCAGTTGTCATTAGAAGAGGAATGACCTTTGATCATACAGGATCATACTATCATGGGGATCATACAGGAAGACCATCCAGGAACAAGACCCAGAACTCCTGAGCTGCACACTTGTGAGTTAGCTACACAGTCACCAGCCTTTCTCACAGTCTAACATATTTTATTGGGGGGAAATGAAACCTTCACATAAAGAAACACACAGGCTTAATTGGTACCTGGTGTAATCAGTAATTATTGATTTACATTGCAACTTCCATAAACTGAATTCTGTGGARCTTCTGTGGTGAGACACTGCAGTCAGTACAACTCTAGCAGCAACTCGTCACTCTGTTTAAAAGTCAGTACAGGAGGGGGTCCATTCTCTGTTCAGTTTTTCTCTAGTGAATTGCACATCACAAAAAAATTTGATCCCACTGAGACTGTGACAATGTAAGTGAAAGCTGGATTTGGTTTGATGAGGCCTTCAGGGCTACATAACAAATCAAACAAAGTCTTTCCTCTGTCTTGTCAGTTTATTTTCAGCTGTCTTTACAACCTTTCGAAGGAATAGGAACTTGAGCAGCTGAGACCAATGCATAAATAGAGGCACTCTTCCCATGCCCACCCTGTCACTTCTATCTCATGTTCTCCTCAGGAACCAGGTTATCTTTCCTTCACCACAGAATGAAGTCAGTCAAAATTCAGTGCAGCTTTAAACAAAATCTAGCTAGAGCACAAAGAAAGAAGAATTGCTTATATTGGCTTTGTTTTGTAGTATTTTATGTTTTTAATTTAAAAAAACCCAAACAGTATGCTTAAAGCTTCTTTCTGAGCGTATTTAAAGCTGTCCTCGACTGCTGGGGATGCAAACAGTTTTCCCTTGGGCTATACTGGGTTAGGTGTCTGTGTTGTTACTGTGTTTGTGAATGATTGTGTGCTCAGAAAATCTGTTCATCAACTTTGATAACAATCTGCATTTAATCTGCTGAGAAAGACAGCAAGCTAAGATATAATATATCTCTCATCTTTCTCACCATGACCGGTATATCAGCATGACCAGTTCATTTTTTTCTATCAATATTTAGCGTTTCAGAATCATGTCGCCTTAGGGCTTCTGTGTATATAAGTCAGTTGGACTGTGTCACATAGTAATGCGCTTTCTTCACATGAGGTTGCAAGTTCATTACAGCAGGATGTTTTTCTTGATTTCTGCTGCGATAGAAACAGCACCGAGACCTCAGTTCATAAATATAAATAATTACTCATTTGAGCAGTTTTGGTTTTGGCAAGAGGCGTTGCCCTGGTCTTTTCCAAAAAAAAAAAGTAAAAATGCTCAATGAAATATATGTAAAATCTTTTTGTTTACCCAGCTGGACAAGACCGTTGTTACAAATTGTTTGAAGTGGATGAATATTGATGTAATTTTGGAAAATGCATTAAGCAGGAAAAAATGTTTTTCTTTTATTACAAGTCAATATTAGGAGGGAAGGAAGTATAGTATAATTTGCCTTAAGTGATCTCTCAGGGGACCCACAAAGATTGACTGCTTAATGGAGATGGTCTTCTAAGAAATTTAGAGAAGAATTTATTGGATGTGTTTAGGGGTATTCAGAGGCTGTCTAGAGACAGAATTGTTTGATAAAGTTTGTAATTTGTATAGTTTTTGTGTAAGTTTATTAAAGAGAATGTTTTATCATGAAGGATGTCTCCCTCTTAATAATCAACTCTTTGATTTAATAATTGTTCTATCTTTAACAAAAAAATCTTGCGAAAAGAGTAACATAAACTGAAATATGTGGTTTCCTGTGTGAGTAGTTATTGTTTTTTAAATATGTTGGTTATAAACCCCTCAGTATACATTTCTCTTGAGCTGTATTTCTAGGTCAGTAACACAGTGAGGCTACTTGAAGGGACTTCTGGGGTCTCTGCTTGTATTTTGAATAGCCAACTGTTTTCCAAAACAGGAAAATTTTATTAAGCAATGGTGAGGTTAGTCATAAAATGACAGTGGCTTCTGGCTGACTGACTGTGTGGGGTGAGGAAAACTGGACTCTGTTCTTCATGAAAAGAAGGTGTCGAAGTGATAGTCTGCACAAAAGTTCTCCTGTGGAGTATTGCTTGGAGCTATCATTCTGCATTCTGGAGGATAAATGAATCAAATATATTTAGTGTAATCAATTTTACACAGTAGATTTTGATCTGATTATTTTTGTAAATAAAACTCTCTGTAGTTATACTGTATATGTCTGTATATTGGTGGATTACACTTCCAGAGAACTTTGGATGCATGACAGTGACTCCAGGTTTCATGGATGTAGCCAGGCAGACAACTGCACAGAAGGTTACTCCTTATTGGTAACCATTTAATATTTGAATAATGGCAGCTTATCACTATCATTCAGGGAGTTCCAAATGAGGAATAGGTCCCCGTATGCCCCAGTAATAGTATATAGTGAAAAGTCAAGCTTATAGTTTAGGTATATGATTAGAGAGAAAACATATGTGCAGTGAATTCTTGTCAGAACTAATGTTCTTCTTAAAACCTCAGCCCTGTGAATCTGTGAGAAGCTCTGCTTTTATTTATAAATGAAATAACTTTTGATCCTGGGATCTTATACCAAATCTTGCGTGTTGGCTTGCTCTGAAGGTCTACAAAAATGCTGAAGCAACAAGAAACACGAGACACCAGCTTTTTGGTAGAATTTGGTAGAATTTAGAATTTAGAATCTGGGGCTAGATTTCTACCTCCCCATATTGCCCAGCAAGGAGCACTTTTCCAGTCAGAAGGCAAATAAGGAGAGCCCAACACTTAAACTATATAACTGTTCAATCCCATGATTTTTTAAACTAGGGAGGAGAGGGAAAGCCATCATATTGAGATAGCAGAAATGGCACTGACTAGGCTAAGAAGTTATTTTCAAATGCTTGATTCCAGACAGGAGTTACCTTTTTTAAAAACAGTGAAGATGTTTTTGTACAGCTTGTTCTGGGTGGTTGCATCTTGGAATCARCAGTTAACCAATGTTAGCTTTTAACTTTAGGCCTTGGACAGTTGCTGTAACTGAGGGGGTACATGAAAAGAGAAAAAAGGTAGTCAGTTGACAAGAGTTGGTTGTGAATGGAAGGAGATGGGAGATAGCAAGTGGCAGGAAGTTAGGGCCCAGTGTTGCTTTTAACACTAGTACAACACTTTATTATATTGTTTTTAGTTTTGAGCAAAATTTTTTTGCATATATTTCCCTACTCTATTTGCAGCTATGTACATATGGCCTTGCATATATGAAAGCCAGACTGGGAAACAACCTGACTTTCAGAAATCAACTATGAAAAGATTATGAAACTGGAAATAATGTAAAGCTCAAATGTTTTGTTAGTAACACAAGAAAAGGACTTCTAAAGCCAACCCCTTGCTGCTATTATGTTTCTCCTGTAACTTCACTGGGAGCTGCAGCGGTTTGCCTCATGGAGGATATGGCCCACAATTTTTAACTTGGTAATTTCCCTTTAAGGAGCAGATAAGCCAAGATGTCAATGACCTTGGCAACATTACCTGAGTAGCATAGTTTCACTAGGATGAACTGTTCTTGGAAAAATTCTTCCCTGTCTGAGTCACAATCAGGTTTTCCTTCTAGAGTAAGAATGTGTGCTGTTCTTCCCCTTCCTCCTTTCCCCTGGAGCAGTGCATGCAAATTCCAGCTCTCTAGTCTGTCATTTCAGTTTCTTTAAGGCCTTCTCATGTTATCACAGTGTACAAATTTTTACATTTTGTAATACTCTTCTTAAACTGTGCTGCTCCAGAGCACCTAGCTAGAGTCCAGTGGTAAGACTTTGAAAAGGGTAATTCTTTGCCTTTGTCCACAGAAATGAACTGAAGTAGTCCAAATGACTCTGTTTATTTTATATGCCGCAATGAAGAGGCAAATGAAGTGGTAGCAACAATTGGAGAAGCCATTATATGTAAGCTTAAGAAAAGAGTGGTGAGGATATTCATGTGAGAAATATCAGGCAGCCCATCTGTTAATAGTTCTCAGATATTCGAAAAAGATGAGGGCTGCTTGGAGAAGGTCACATGGCATTTAAACATCAAATATATTGTGAATAGTAGATGTTTTTACTTTCTGTTGAACAAAAGAAGTAAAAAAATATAAATTGTTCAGATCATACCACGTGTAGTGATTTTGTTTCTTTCTTTCTTTTTGTCTTTTTTCACAGGCACATAAACTTCCCTGCCAAAAAAGAAATCGTGTAAGGCATTTCAGATACTTCTGACAAAAGTGGATGGTGATGGTAGTGCTTTTAATCATTAGCAAAGTGTCCAGAGCACTCAGTGATACAGAGGATGCAGACTTGATGCCACTCTCGGGTTATGGGAGCCATGGTCTGAACACTGAAGGAAACGAGTTCCCTGCTCACTGGGCTACAATATATTGAAATAGATGTGCTCTCAACCTCTCAGCCCAACACTGTTTTGCTCCAGAAGCCTGTTATCCTAATCACCAGGTTAGAAAATCCTTCTGTCTCAGTAACTGTTATTATATTCTGAGCAAAGTGGATGAGTGTGAATAGACAGAGGTCCTTCCTTAGACCGTGGTCTGTCCCAGTGGTTAAAACACTGTTGTGACAAGTAGGTAACATTGATTCAACCCCCTACCCTGTGTCAGGCTGAAAGTATTTTATTTGGGATTTCTCATCTCTTAGTCTGACCTTCAAAGACATCATTTCTCCAGACCAAAGGAACCTCTACACTGGCATGAAACTACTCTGTATTACACTTTGAAATAGCTCTTAGCAGCAGTACACCAGCCAAAAATAATTATGGTCAATTCTCCATTATCTGAGGGAAAGAAACAAACATTTTCCCAATAGTACAAAAACATAGATGATGCAAGTACTGGGAGCAGTCACGGAACCAGTTCTCATAAGACTGGCCAGACCTAGGAGTATCTCTGCACTGCATGCTCCTGACACTCCAAACTAGAGGAGGACTTACTCATTCAGACACAGYGCCCAACCTGAACTGGCTTTCTGAGTGCACCACATTGCAACAGAGCTAGTAAGCTTTCTAGGAATCTGGGGCACTCTGCAGCATAGAAGGAGCCAGGTCATATTTGATATGGTACGAACACAAGTGCATAAAATCTGCTGGCAAAGAACAGCCCCTTGAATGCATCTTCAGAGAGTCCCACCGTAGTGGTTCAGAGAGCATGCTGCAGGGACAACAGGTCTGCCTCTCCATTGAGCTAATCCCAGTCCAAGCCTAGGATATATTCTGTGTAAAAGCTGCTGTGCTACAGTTGAATTCTGCCTCAAGATAATAACTCAAGGAGCCTGGGTAGCTTCTTGTGGAGCCAGCTGTAACTGTCTCTTCTTCTGTAGCATGGTTAATCAGCTGTAGAGATCTGCTACTCACAGATAGTCAAGTGAGGAAGTGTATGGAAAATGTCTTATACTCATGCCACTTGGTTTTCTGATGCTTGCTGGCTTGCCACCTGCATAGTGGATATGGGAGTCAAACAGCACTGTATTGTCCATGAAACCTTGTCATTATTCTCTTTTCACCTTTTACAACCTCCTCAAGCATCTTGCAGGCAACACTGCAAGAGTCCATCACTGCCAATCCATGCTCAAAGAGAAGTATCAGAGAGAACAATGGGAGAAGGTAAGAAAAAACAGACGAAAAGAAAATAAAAGCATTCTAGCATTGAGTGTATACTCAAAGATGCCRAATTTGTACACTGCCTTTAGCAAGGAACAGTAATTTATTAATAGATTTGTTACTTTTGATGATGGTATTGTACTTAAAAGTATAAAAGTTTACAATCTAATACAAACATCAGCCCCATTCTCACCTCTAAAAGTGTTGAAGTTGAAAGTTTAAATGAATCATGTTTTTACACTTGTCAGCTATTTATTACAAGGTTGTTGTTAATGTTATGTTCTTTACAATGCAACCAACTTCAAAGTGAAGTAATAGTAATGGTTACAATTAGTTTCTTTAGTAACAGTAACACAATCAAACAAGACAAATAAATGCAATATTTGCCATGAGAAAGGAAACAAACTAGGAAGATATGATTTGCAAGCTTTCTAGCTGAATTTTCAGACAATATAGAATAAAAGCTTTGTAAAGTACTTGACCATGCGATGTTCTTTGAAAGTAACCTCACATGTTCTGTTTAATCTGTATTGACAGCATTGTTCATGCAAATCACAGTACACAGTGAACAGCTAAAGTGAAATGACTGAGCAAACAACTTATATTCCTGGTTCTGAGAAAACAATAGAATTGAACGTAGTTTTGTATTTTTCTTGAATGTATGTCATATAAGAAAAAGGCTTCGTTTATCTCCCTTTTACTTTCCAAAGCAGATACCAGAAATTCCACTTATTTTCCAATGGCTAATGGAAGTTCCTGTATAATTCAGGTAATACCCAAAAGTGCTGTTCACATACAGAGGGGAGCACAGTGTAAAAGTCTATTGTAGAATAATGGAGGAGAAAATCTACAAGGAGGTGCAGAGACAGCTCTACCCAGAGAGTCCAGCTAATTCTACAGGTACATGCAGCCAAGACCAGGAAAAAAAAAAAAACCAACCCCCAGCAAAATAAAATGAAATACTGTTTAAATCCTTTATTTTTTGTTATTCATATTACTGTTTGTGTCTTCCTCCTGCAGCTCTTGGCAAAACCCAAACATTAAATATTTGGAAAAACAGTTGGTTCTTCCCACCTCATCCCTGCCTTTTTTTAACCCCTGAAATCATTGAGCATTGTTGTGCTGACTGAAATCCTGTTTACTAATGCTGCTTTGTTACATGGGTATTTTCATGTTTTTAAGGGAACTTTTTGTTCCTACAGAGCAAAGACTTCTTTTGTCATGCCACAGCCAAGTCAGCAAAGGTGCTGATAACCCCCTGCAGTGAAGGAACATTAGGAGAGAGAAGAACTGGAGGAAACAGAGCAGGCTTCTCAACCACCAACATTTATTTAAACATAATCATGAAATTTGACTGTTCTTGAGGCCATATGATGTCTGCCCATTCTGCAGGGTGGGGCTGGAATTACTGCTGGCAGGAATTTGTTTGGCCTCTTATTTTCATAACCCTTCAGAGCCATACAAGGGGAAAACAAGAGGCCACTTAAGTACATTCAAGGGCTAAATGTTTGTCTGGCATGCTTGCATCATACAGGACTTGGAAGGACCGAGGAAATCCTCTGAGTTTAGGGAATGTGAAGTAAGCTGCCTAGATTAATACGTAGACAGAAGGCTGATAAGGATATAAGAAGGGAAAATACATTATGCAGGTACTGAGAGAGGTCGATATGTGTGAATCAGCTTTGGAGGAGAAAAGGGGTAAAAGATTAACCTTCAATGTCCCCCCTTATTATGGCTTTAAATCCACTTATGACTTGAAGATTAATGGGGCTCTTTGTTCTGTGAGCCTTCACCTCCTGCAGGAAAGGGATGTGCCCTTTGATTTCATCCTGGTCTTTGGTTTTCAAAAGCTTCCTGTGGCCATGTTTCTTCCCCTACAGACTGTCCAGTTTCATTTGTAGCATCTTCTTGGCCCCTACCTTCCCAGAAAACTTGTTCTCCAGCKCCTACCCTGTCTCTTTGCAGCTCCCCTCCCAGCCAGGTCTGTCCTGTTCCCCACTTCTTTTTAGGCTATAACAAAGAAAGTGGTGCAGTTGCTACTCTTTCTTCTCAACAGGCAGGCAGGATGACAACCAGGGGATGGCTCCAGAAATTACTCCCATATTACGTCTTCAACTCCCTTGCTTCTCTACCTCCAGCAGCAGCAGCAGCAGAAAGTGAGTATAAAATCATGAGAAGGATGGAAAATCCTAGAGAAGCTGTGAGCCTTAGTGATATCTAATGGGGCTGAGAGAAATCTAGAAGATGCTTGAGGGATTGCCACAGAAGGAACCTTTGGTATCCTGAAAAGAAAGAAGCTGAGAAGCTCAAAAAGTGATAAGTGGGTCAGGTTCCACAGAGAAAGTTGTTATCGTGTCAGATGACCATGCCAGAAAAAGGAATGGAGTGCAAGCTGTAAGAGAAAGCACGTAGGAGGAAATAGCAGAAATACTGGAGAAGACCTGACAGTATTTTTTGCCACAGGAGCATAAGTGAATTAGGATTTGAACGGGGTGTTTCCTCTTAAAAGTTACTGAGGTGTGTAGAACAGTAAACGAATAGGCAGCTAGAAGCATAGAGTATCCCTGACAAAGATGGATGTGTAGTGGTGTTTGGGAACAGTGAACATATGACTGAAGTAGATCTGTGACTGAGCAGCTAGGATGAAGTTATTTATATGTTTATGACAATATGATCAACAGTGGTTGGGGCAATGAAGACAGAAGACAAAAAGCTGAAAACTGAAATGAGAGGCAAAGAAAAGAAAACTAAGGGAAGAAGAAAAGAGGTTGAAGAAGAAAATTAGTACTGGGAGCTAATTCCTTTTAGAAAATACCAACGTGCCATAGGAGAAGAAAACAGCATTAGGGAAGTCAAGTGTTACAAGGATATAAAAAGTTTAAACAGAAAGTGGTATGGAAGAACTAAGAGACGGAGGGAAGACTTTGAAACAGAAAAGGAAAGAGGAGGCAGATCAAAAGAAAAGGAGACAGTGAGTTAAGCTTTTATTAATGCAAAGGGACTGCTGATCTTGCAAAGTGGCTGCATCGTAAATCTTACACTAAGAAACTCTGCGCTTCTCAGACCAAGGCTTTGATTGGTCTCTTTCAGAATGTACTTCGACGTTCTCAGGAAAGGCCTTGGTGGATGTTTTACATGTTTACATGTTTGGCATATGTTTACTCTAATCCCTTGACAGACTGTATAYTGGGGGCCTTCAAGTGTTTTCAGACCTATCCAAAGACTGAAGAATCTCTGACTTTCTTCACTCCTTGGTTGAATGCAGAGAGATTTTAAGATCCCATGTCACATTTAAAATACGCAGCTGTTGTTTTAGTGACATCTTGGCTTAGAGAGGAGTATGGGAGAAAAACTGGTCTAAGTGCAGTTCTCATCTTTTTTGGCTGTAATAAAATTCTGGATCTTGCCTAAGTGTGATTTTTAAGGAAGAACTGAAAATCTGTCCTTTTAGCTGACATTATTCCTGGCTCATTTACTTTCTAATGCAGTTAATGGATGGAAAAAGACTAAGTAGAGGGAACTTGTAGCTGTTCTACTTCAAAACCCATTTTTGGGGATGCTGTGAAAAAATTGGAAATGGTAGGCTGGTGGGGCAAAATATCAAAAATCTTTCATTTGTAACTGCAAATAAAGAGAGTAGAGGTTTAAAGTCATTGAGGCTTAAATCCCTGTGAGGGCCACTTAGGAGGAATTACATGACTCATAGATTTTAGAGCCAAGAGGTATCAACAGATCATTAGTTTGACCTACTGTGTAACATGGGCCATAGTATTTCATCCAGCTGGTTTTGCAGCAAGGCTAAAGCACATCTTTCCCAATTTCAGGTGGAGCTGATTTGAAGACTTCAAGAGATGAAGAATTCAATGTATCAATTAATAGTTTGTCCTCTGGTAGTTTGTACCTTGCTGTTTTAAATCTGTTGCTTTTATRTTTAACTCCAATTTATACAACTTCAACCTCTCTTTTTTTTCTTGTTACGTCTTCTCTGCTGTATTGGAGTCCTTTGTGACCTATTATTTTCTCCATGTGAAGGATGCTTATGATGTGATGGGTATGTGTAAGATATAAAGGATGTGCAAAAAGAACATGCTCTGTCGAGACAGTGTGGTAATATGAGTCATTAGAAGGGCAAACATCTGTTTTTGAGCAAATTGCCTCATTCTGAAATATACTATGTGTAGTTAGGCCCTCCTGTAGCAGAGTTGCAGTGATAATGAATTTGAGGCAGTTGTCCCTAAGTTGACTTACTATTGTTCCAGTTTGCATCTATGTACTGATACTAGGAGAGTAGGGGCACAGGATCTTAGAGAGCTCTCTTCTAGTTTTCTTAACTGAGTGGCAATAAGATAAGCAGGGTTGAGTAGGCTACCCTGGAGGCAAGGTGATTCCAGCTCTTGGGACAGCTTTTGGCAACAGTGGCTGCGTGTGTAGGATGCTATGAAAATGAGAGAGTGAGTGAAATGGCAGACTGCGTGAGGCTGCAGTGAGTCAGCCACTCCGAGGGAGTTGGAAGAAATGTATAGTCTGTATAGAGGAACATTGGACTGCCCTGAACTGAAGGCCCAGGAGTTCTGATTTCTGCAGATCCAATTCATCTGACATCCTTGGCAGTCCGCATAAGGAAATTCACAGAGAGCTCCAGTGTGTGAGAAGTGATGACTCTCAAGCTGCCTTCTGGGAAGGTAGGCCAATAAATTTGGTTACCATGTATTGCAACAACAGTCCAGGAGAGGGAGCATAAACTCAGAGCAGTATCCAGGGCAATATAAATTGTCTGTTTTGTGGTGGAGTGAGCATTATATGACTAATGGCTAGAGTGTGGACACCCATTCACAAGAAACATTTGTGTGTGAATGTCTCTCCTAACTAACGATTTTACCTTTGTTTGCCAAGACAGGGAAGTTCTATGGTTTAATTAAAATTMTTCTTCATGAAAGTCTTTTTCCAGAAAGTCTTTTTCCATCATCTCACAGTCTTCATGCTGTGATTTATTCTTCTGTTGCTTCTTCTAAATACTATGTCTGTTCTTTTCTAACCAAACAGTAGAATTCCTTCCATCCTTTTATTACTTTTTGGAGTCTCAAAACTCAGTCTCCAAACTTCTCTTGTTAATGGTACTAGTTCAAAAGATTTCACATTTCTCCTTCTAATTTGTGTTACTGACGAGTGATATCATTACAGTTTGTGAAGCTGTCGAGGATGCTGCAGGAGCATAACTGTGAATTTTAAATGTTTTGGGGAAAAGAAGCAGTAGGTATTTTCAGGTGATCACAACAGTGAAATGTCACTAACGCTCTGTAATTTGCTAATATTCCAGCCTTGGAATGCGTGGTAGTATTTCACTGTGTGAAAAATTACTGTTGTTTCAGCTGCAGCCATATCCATCTCCCTGGGAAGACTTCCAGCTTCAAAGGGAAATCTGGTTGTACATGTTTGAACTGTGTTTTTAGCTGCAACATAATCTTTTCTGTCTTCTGGCTGTCCATTAGAAATGGTAATGAAAAAATGGCTCAAGGTTTATTCAGCCTCAGTGTAACCTTTCTCTTTCTCAGGAAATAAAAGTTCTTCAACTCCATTTCCAGGAGAGTATAATTCAGTTCCTGACATCTTTTTAGATGCTTCGAAGGTATGCTTCTTTGGAGTGTCTGTGTAGTAATCTGTAGAGCAAAAGGACATTACCTACCAAGGCAATGTCGAAAAATAAATAGATTAATCCTCCAATTAATTGCTTCATAGCAACTGAATCATATTAAATATAGGTTGATTTTATGGCCTGAAGAGATAAGTTTTTAAATCTTCAATTATCAAAGCATGTTGTAATTAAGAGAGTCGTATGTGAATCTAACATTACTGTGCAGCACACAACAGAAAAGAAACATCGGTAATAGGGAAGCCATATTACAAACACTTGTGAACTTTTGGAAAAGCAAGCTGCAAAGTAAAAATAATGTATAATGACATGGACTTCCCTCGTTTATTTTTCTCTCCATGAACAAATGAGCTACAGTAAACAACAAAAATAAAGAAGTCCTAGGAACTGATGAACTCTTACCTTCACCCCATCTCAGCTGCTTTTTAAGGCATTTTTCATATTCTTAGTTTGTTATTGTTCCTCTGCTTCTTCCAAGTTTACCTTCAGATAGGATCCCACCCAGAGTTTTGCAAGATACAAAATAGGGCAACAGAAGCAAAAGAGTTATTAGCAGGCCTGATGGTTATAAAAATGTTTACTAAGTAAGTTTATTATGACTGTTCCTGTCCTGCTTAAATATAAATATTTTATTGATGTTTGTCTCAGACCTTTGGAAAGTTCTCAAATACATGGATATCCTAGGATAAGTTTCTGTAAAAATAGAATAAGTCAATGACAGTAATATTATTTCATACATTTTGTCATTTCTTCTTTATGACCTTTCCTGATGTTCCAGGATGCTCTGTTTGGAAGATGTTAAGGCCATTATTATTGATTAAGTAATAAGGAAAAATAAAATAATGAGTAGACTATATTCTTCCCTGTATAAATTCTCAGTAACTACATATGTACATGCAATTTAAATTGCTTCATATAATAAAGCCTGTTCTAGGGAGCTTTTTGCTCATTATATGATTTAATCTGCCTTTAAAGAAGATGTACARTGGAAATCAATTGGCCTCTGACCTTTTTCTTGTTCTTCCTCAGGTAAAAATAATTCTTGTGTGCTTTGTTTGTATTTTATCTAGTCAGCGAGGTTTAATGATGGAGTAATAAGAAGATACAAGCCAAAAGAGATTAAAGGCAAACTGATACTATCCATTTTAAAGTGGCACAAAGTTCTGAACCATGCAGCTGTAGCAACAGGCCAATATACGAGCTAACATATAGAAGCAATACTGGTGCAGCACTGATTTGTGCAGATTAGATATTTGAATACCATGTGTATGACGTAGGTAGTAAAATAAACATTTTTCAGGGTTGTCCATTTTTGTTCTTCAAGTATCCAAACATCTAAATTTACACACAAACATACATATATAAAATGTCGGCCTAGAATTTAGCTGGAACACTGTCACCCATTTCTAATATGTTGTTGGTGTGAACWGATTTATTTAAAAATATGCCATATCTTATATTCATATTAATTTATTCAAAGATTATTCTGTTTACTGACTTTTCTTGTAATATAAAATATATTCCATCACCTTGATGTGAAATATTTTTGTTTCGGGTTTAGTTTTGGTTTTTAAATTGAATTTGAAGTAATATTTATTTCCTTCATCATTTCTAATGGTCTAAAGRTAATTCTGGTGGACTTCTTAGAGAAAGAAACTGATTTTTTTTTTCTTTTTCCTAATAATCTTGTATTAAGAATAATCCCCATGCTGTTTCCAGACATTTGAAATGTTATCTGGGACAGCTGAAGTAGAAACAACATTCTTATCTGTCTACCACTGATATGGGTTCCAACCTAAAATCTTACAAGGGAAAAATGTGTTTATCTTTTCCTAAGATACATAAGTGAATTTAAGCTTGTATATAAGTGTTTGCAAGATGGAAGCATGTTTTCATTTCTGATTATGTTTTTTCTCTTAGATCTATGAAGCAAAGGGCAACCTTAATCTTAGTGTTTCCTGCCTTTTGATTCTGTAACTCTAGTATTCTCTTCTAATACAGTTGTCATTTTTCTAATGTGTATTGCTCCATAACTAAAATTGTGTCCGATCTAAATGTTGCACCATTTATATAATATGTTATGACATAAATATGTTAAATAATTTGCAATGTATTAATTAGGTAATTATTAATGATCACTTAAAAAATCAATTACAAACAGCCATTCAGAATATCAGAGTGTCTTTGTATGTCAGCCTTGGAAATTCAAGGCTTCTTCAAGAATTAAACATGCCCTGACATTTCCATGGTGTCTTCTTGTGAGCAGCTTGAGTATCACACCTTCAGCACTTAAGTGTTTCTAAACTTAAATTCAGTCAACGATGGAGAGGCGTGTACTGTAAATGGTGCTGGCAACAAACTATCAATTGCTGACCGTCATTGTCTAAGTGCAGTAGAATACCGTTTGCCAAATTAATGTTGACCAACTAAAATGTAGGTCATGTATTTCCACACCAGCAACTGCAGCACCAAACTGATACTAGCGTTTGTTTACAGTAAATCTTTGTGGCTTAGCAGACTGTAAGACACTGTTCCTGCCAAGACTCAAAGCAGATTGTGCCTCTTATGTATTTGCAGTTTTTTGGTAACTGAGGACTGATTTTTTTTTTTTTTTAATGTAGAAAGGGATAAAATGAAAGAAGCACTGTGGATTTGCACTCAGCACTGCCAGGAAAACACTTACTGTGCAAACATTAGAGTTTGGGGTGGTTCCTTGTAGCAGTTATTTATTACTATTTTTGTAGAATTATTTTCCATGGAAAATATCAAGGTTGCAAAAGTTAAATTTGGGGAAATTTCAAACATTGAAATAGTTTGGCCAAAAATGTAACCATTTGAATCAGAACAGTGCTTATGTAGGAGGTGGCATTAGGGTTCATTATGCCCTTAGCCTTCATTGTTGGCTGGGCTTTCCAACAAGACTCCTGTCCTTTTGCCTCTGGTCGGGAGAAGTCCCTCCCTAGTCATGGTACAGTCCCACCGCTGGGGACTCTTCCAGCTGAACCGTTCTCATCTTGGGGTGTGAAGCTGACCGAATCGATCGTTCATTTTTACTTTTGCTGTTTGTGTGGCAGAAAAGGTACGTTTTGTCCAAAGCCAGGACATGAAGGGAACCCATTGGTTTTGAGGACTCTTAGGGCCTCTGCTGGCAGGGGGAGAGCCCCAAGGCCTGGGGTCTTGGCCACGGGGAGCCCAGCAGCCCCCCTCGGGCTGGGAGCGCCCTCCCACCGCTCCTTCCTCTTCCCACCGCCCCCAGAGAGAGGGCTCCTGGGACCCTCCCTGACGCCCCTTCCTATTGGCCGAGCCTGACCACAGCTCCTCCCCCCTTTCTGTTACCGAACAATGCAGCTGGCCAATCAGTGCCTGCAAAATTTGCATTTGTTGACAGGTTGCTGGGCAACGCTGCGGCTCAAAAGGCCCTGGGTCCATTGCCATGGCACCAGAAAACGCTCGCTCTCCCCAGGCTGGCAGGGACCCGCCGAGGTCTGGCACCTCTGCCTCCTCTCGGCTGCCGCCGCCGCACCCGGGGCTCGGCCCGTGGGGATTAAGCGCTGGTTAGAAAGGTAAGACGAAAAAAGCTCTACCTACAGGATGAGGGGAAATCGGTTCCATGTGTATTCGCCTAACTTTGCTCTTTGACTTTTTTATAAAGGGCAAGCCAACTCAAAACGCAACATCAGAAAAGCCAAGATCTTGAGAAAAGTAGAGTTTTCATCCGTTCTTTGAAGCAAAGGTAATATTTAGGAAATAATGATGTGCTTGCCCTTTCTCTGTCTCTAAGCATTGAATCTGAATTATTCTATTAACCTCTTTAGGGTGGAAAGATAGAAAAAATCGCTGGGTTAAAGAGGCATTGTGGTTTTTCTTCAGGCCAGAAGTCAGAGAAACTCTACTGCCTAGTCAATGGGCATGGGCAATTGGGAGCACTTGAGTTCAAATTCTAGTTTTTGTGGTGTGCTCTTGGTTAAATAGCAGAGTCTATCAGAACCTTGATTTCCTTTTGAAACTCAATACTGATAACACTCCCGAACCAAGATAACGCAAAGATTCAATAATTAAGTCCTCTTAATCTTGTCCTCTTCCCACTACATCAGTACCTGACATCTGAGTAGCAAAAGACAGGATTCCTGCAGATCTCATGGGCCCGGTGATAAATGAGCAGGAAGGACGATGAGTGAAGATTTGAGTTACTTTCTCCCTTCAGATCAGCTAGCATGTAAGAGTGCTTATGGAAGGGTCGATGTATTTATTTGCTGGAATTCCTCTCTGCAGAGATCTGCATGGCAAAAATGGAGTGTGAGTAATGTTACATACCAGGTCAGATGTTCTAATTTCCTAATTCCACATACCTTTTCTTGACAGACTTCATTTATGTGAGTGTTTTAAGAGGCAGAAAAATACAATTAGAATCATAATCAGCAACCATTTTGGATACTGAAAGCTAGAAATCATACTCTCTGTAGAAGATAATCCTACCTGGCACATGATTCTGATTACCCCATATCACAGAAAGGACCTCATTCAGTTCTRTTCCTGGAAAATATATGACGCTCAAGTGCAATAAGAAGGTTTACTATAAAAAGTAGAAATTTCTTGCTTGGAAAGCACAAGGGAAACAGAAAACTTTAATTTCCAAGTGATTTAGCTTGAAGCTGATGTGCAACTCAAGATACTCAGTGAAATGATTGTTCAAATTATAGTTTAACATAATTGACTTTATTACTAATTTTTTTTTTAATTTAATTGATTTTTCCATTTGCTTGATTTCCAAGGACATTGATCTACAATACCAAGCATTGGTTTCTAACCAGAAGAAATTACAGTTACACAGTAAAGACATGCATTTTTAGTGTGTTTCTCCATTTAACCCACAACATCTGTAGCTATTTCAGGCTTCTGCTCCATATGTTTCTTCCATTGGCTTATGGACTGTTATCTAAAGAATTATAAAACAGGAAACAAGACAGTGTAAACAGGTACATGAATAACAGTTTCAAAGGTAAATTGGGAGAAGACCACCGTTAAATTTAACAAATTATCAAATCACCAGAGCGCAATGGTACTAGTTAAGATTTGATGAAGTTTATCAGCCATGGCCTCTCACACTGGCTAAAAAATACTGACCATCTAATCTGGAGGAGAAAAACAATAATGTGAAAGAATGATGTTTCTAAGATTTATCACCAACAAGACCCTTTATAAATAAAGGTTCTCCTCAGCCTTGTGCTGTAATTTCCTCAGACTGCACGCTGGATCTGATGAATATTTTGATATTCTTCTAGAGCACTGCTTTTGTAATAGAGATTTAGCAGGTGGCCATTTTCCTTTGGTGTCACTTTAATATGAATGTTCTGCAAGATATTAGGATGTGCTGTGTTGTTCGTGCAAGACATGAAAATGAGTATTTAATGATTTCTTGTTAGGAATAACCAACATTTCACAAAAAAAATAGGATGTCCTTGGTTTTGTTGTTTTTTTGGCCATTTTCCACTTCAGATAATTTCATGTACCTGTCTAGATTCCCACTGTCACTTCTCTATTCGTCTTGGCTCTCTGCTTGGTATTGTTTCATTTTCCTGTTATTTTTAATAACTGCTTTATCTTACTGAGCTTAGGAATTGCCATGGTAGATAAGATTGTCTAGCTGAATATCCTGTTCATACCAAAGGTACAAAAAAAACTTACTTATGTAGTCATCTGTCAGCAGGAGCACTTTCTTTCTATTGCAAAATGATTAGGATTGATTCACACATTCTCATCTCAAAGATGAGAACATTTACCCCTTCTGATTATTTTTATCCTATGTAACGTTACTGTGGTAATTCAGGTTATTGAGAAAAGTGTCATTTCTTCACTGAATCACTCTAACCTGTTAGTGTCAGCCTCTCAGCAAATGTAAATTGTTATTGTTCTGTTGATTTTCACTATCTTGTGATAGTTTATATGAGCTGAGGTGCCTGTCTTCTATATCTTGAATCAAATAGACTTCTATCTGATTACACATTTATTTATCCATCTATTTTTTTTCTTTAAATGATCACCCTCCTTTCCTGAAATTATTGCCACAATTGCCCACTGTGCAAGCACATTTACCCTCAAATCACAGACATTCCCAGTCTGATTCTGCACACCTCAGTCACAGAAATGGAAGTGTTGAACAGAGATACCTGAGCTAGGAAGTACATGTGGTTCACTTTGGGCTGTGTAAACTAATTTGCTTTGGCTGCTTACTCTCACACTTTTGTGCTGCAGATAGGGTAAACATGCCCAATCTGTTTATCACTTGGTACATATCTGGTATGCTCTCTACAACTCATATAGTGATAAATATCGCAGATCTACTGGAGCGATTGACATTAAGAATGTGATGCTTGATATCCTCAGTCTCACCCAATTTGGGAATCTATCCATGCTGATATATTCCTCTCCTCTCATTTTTGCACAAGACTAAATAGGCATTTGCAGGAAGGGGAACATTATTGATTTAAAAAATGAGACAAGTACATCAAATAATTGTATCTGAGTGAAAACAAAGTAATCTTCATTCTGAAAAGTTACAATGCATTGCTAAGTGTGGCRGATGAATGGCACGGACTCAGGAGGGTTTGCGTCCTGAGACATTTATTGTTTATTTCTGAGCATATTTAAAAAGTTAGCTGCTTCAGTGGCTTCACAGACACACTTTGCTAGGCCAGTCACCATGCAGATTATGTCACAGGGAGCCAATCATGGCACCGATCACGCACGCAGCGGTCACGCCTTGTACCTTGCTACTTGTTTAGAAAAGCTGTCTTGCCCTTAACCTTGGTTCCCACTGGCTTCTGCTGGTTTATCTGTACTTTCTCAGGATGTATCATTCCCAGCTGCACCAGTGTCCTTGGGTACGTTTGTCTGAGGCTCCTGTTGCTTGCTACTTCAACTTTCCACCAGTTTAACCCTGTCATGACCCTCCACAGCTAAGTAAAATGTACCTTCTGTAAAGAACTGTTTGTAAATAGATGCAAGGATAAATACATGGCATCTTTCAGAGACACATTCTGTGTTTCCTAGAAACTTGGGAATTCAGGAGTCAGCTAAGCTCAAATAGCTTTCCTTACTCCCTCATACACACAGAAACAGAAATAGAAAAATTGGCATTTATCTTTACTTATGCAAAGCAAGAACCTTGGTTCTAGAACATAAATGAAAATTGAAGAGAACAGCATTACTGGAGCTGGTCTAGAATTTTGAAAATGTTTAATGTTTTACTTATATCTTAACTAGTGATRGTTATAATTCCCTCAGATAGGGTTAAATTTTCTTTCAAATCAAATAAATTATTTCTTACATTTGGGCAAAGGAGGTCAAAGTAATGGAGAGCACTGCTGGTTCACTAACACCAGTCTCCAGCTTTCTCTGGCAATACCATCATGAACTTTAGTGTACTGTCTAATTAGGTGTGCGATTGCCTCAAAAGCCAGATGTACAGTGACTTCTATTGGCTTTAGAGAATTTTGGGTTGGCCCATAAAGTTTTAGATAGGAAGTGACTCATATCCAAAGACAGACATAGGCACTGAAAATAGGTCAGAGGAAGGGTACAAGAACCTTTAACTAGATTGGTTGTCCCACTATAAACACCTTAAGAAGTTTGTCATGAAAAAATCATAAAAACCTCAGGGGTATAGATTTTGCTTCACTTGCTTTCTGATGAGCCTTTGCGCACACACATATTTATGTTTTCTCTCTTACTCTCTTGTAATTGGTGCAGGTACATTTTTGAAGAAAGTTTTAGTTTTGACAAATAAACACCTACCAATGGGAAAAATGTTTGTTAGAAAATTCCCAGTCTGTTCTAGTCTGTTTGTATTCATCAGAAAACAGTGAGTTTTTAACCTGGTATGTTTTATTTTCAAGTATGCTTGCCTTGTCCTCAGCTGACTGCATCCATGTTTAATGAAGGTGTAACCAGCAACCTCTAGGCTGCAGATGAGGACGTACTAGGGAGATGTTACTGCTATACGTGCAACTGATCCTCTGATGGAACAAGCTTCATACTTGGGTGTTTCTGAGTGTGCATGACTCATAAGATATCTAAGCCAGGCTGCTCTGATGTTACAGTTTAGAGGCTTACAGGGTCTTGCAGCTGCCAGAAGTGGGTGTACATGCCAATATTTAAGTGTTTAGAGCTTGCAAATTGTTTCTTGAGATAGGAGGTGCCTGAAAACATGGGTCTTGCTCACCTCTGACAAGATAAAGCAAACTGACATAGAAACCTGTGGATTTCCTACATCTCAGTGGTCTTTATTAAGGTCTAATCAAATAATAGTTTATTCTTTTCACATCACTAAAGGAGAAAATTCGTCTCTAATACTAATCAGAGGAGACTTCTGCAGCCAGGAGCTCTGGAGAAAATGCAGTGCTGAGCTGAAAAAATGTGAGGATTTTAATATTTGGTTAATTTGCTAAAAATATTGTTGGAAACATAACAATGTTTTTTCCTTTTATCTTTCAGTGAAAAACAGATCCAGCAGTAAGATACTGCAAATTGTCCAATATTTTTGTCCAATTTATGATTGTGTATTTTGTCTTAACATATTTCTAAAAAGATTCAAAATTGAGCAATTCAAAACAACATTTAGCACACACAAAAAAAAAACTGCTTGAGATATTCATTTAGTTTCATTTGATTTCCCTTAAAGAATAATGGGAAGTCTCATAGAAAACATTTTTATTTGGGAACAGAGCCTGAAACAAGGCTCTTTGGCACTCAAAACAAGATGCAAGTTTGGTCCCTTCTGATACCTTTTTCATATGTAAACGTAACAAAAATCCTTTTATAAAGTTAGGGATCAGCCTTTGAAAACCCTGTGACCAGACTGGTTTAATATTGGGGCACTCAACTGGATGTCAGAAAATTTATATTCATTTCCTTCTCCTCCTGACTAGGTGCATTATGTTGAGCAGATCACTTCATCTCTCTTTTCTGTTTTCTTCTCTCTACCTGGTATCTTTTTCATCCTCTTAGATTGAGTTGTTCTCCTTTGTATTTTTATGTCATCCAGCCCAGATTGAGACTAGGATCTCTAGCCACTATTGTAGTGCAATTAGTTGTTGCTCATTGTTTCTTATTTAAAATTCTTTGATACATTTTTAATTTCTGCAACAATAAAATTAGGTGTTACAAGTGAAATAACTTTTCTTTCAGAATACTCGTGAGCTTAGTTCAGTTTAAATGAGTCACCTTTATGAATTGATCCTCATAGCAGTAACTGTGATGTAGAACTGATGACTTCAAGCACTGGGTGATGAAGAGACAGAATGAGTAGACAAGCTCAAATGTAGAAGGGAAGACTGTCTTACAGTGCAGTGGGTATTTGCATAAATAAGGACTTGCATACCCAGGAACTCTTGAATCCAAGATGCTGAATTAACCAGTATCTCTTTTGTAAGTTATTATTAGTTTATTCATTTATAACATCACAGACAGATCTGTAGCTGGACTTTTTACCAAGCTGTTGTATTTGGGTGCCACCATTTTGGAGCCATACGTTCCCCCTTTGTTCAATGCATCTTTGTTGCCTGTCGTACATTCTCCTAGCAGAGCAACCCGCACAGACATTCCCATACCTCTGTTAGGAGGCTGCTGATTTTGTAAGCACTCTGCAAGTATAGATGACTTCTCCAAAGAGCCTCCTGGAGGTAAGCCACTGCCATCTTAAGCAAGTACATTTTATAAATCCCTTTCATAGCTTTACCAAGCACTGTTTTAAAAATAGTAAGGGAAGCGGGTGTTCCCGCTATTTATATTATTTACTTATGGTCCTTTGGCCCAGACATGAAAATTGGCTTTTGTCTTTACAGGGAGTCAAGGATGTGCAAGGGCTATTTCTTTGAGATGTATAAGTTTGAAAGCTCTGTGACCTGTGTTTTTAGCTCTGTGTTTGTTTGTTTGTTGCAAGGATTTATCCTGTCCCTTTTTGTGGAGGCAAGGGGGAACAGAGAAGGTAACCCAGCCATATATTTAAAATGGAGTTTACAGTCTGATCCAGCTGCAAATGGACAGGCTGTGATGTCAGTCAGCATTCATAAGCTGTATATAAACAGATTCCCCAGATTTTCACAACTAATTCTGTATTTTGCCCACTGAATAAGCACATTTGTGTTCTGGAGCAGGAGGCTTCACGTGATGTGTTCTTCCACAAGGTAAACTCTGTTTTTTTCAGCCGGGAAGTCTCCATGTGGAATTCTAGCTAAGTCAAAAGCAGTAGTGTTGAGGATTCATTGGAAACAGCCAATTTAATCCCCCAGCTAGCGCAGGTATGTTTTGTTCAATTCAGTCAAGGAATCCAGGCTTGTAAAATTACCTGATAATGGATTTTGAGGAATTGTTTACATGAGAGAATCAAGAGAGATGAGAAACAGAAAGGGTCACTCTTCAGGAAGGGCTACATACAGGAAATAGGAAATGTATGTGTCAACTTTGTTTCCAAGTTCCAACACTGACATGAAAGGAGACACAAGGCCATTTGAGGGAAGAAACTTGCACCTATAGGTTGAATCACACGTGGCAGCTAAGAGAAGACAGTGTTACTAAAGCCTGGGTAATAATGCCGTTGTTACAATTTTTGGATGGGATAAGCTTAAAAATGAAGTGTGCAAGAGTTCCTGTTCCCCCTTCAGGACAAGAAGATAAGAGAATTACTGAACTATTAGCAGTCTTCTGATTCTGTTCTCTTTTGGGTAAAGTGAAACTTTCAGCCTGATGCTGAACAAGCCATTGTATTTCAGTTACTTTAAATTAAATTGAATCCATTATTTGTAAATGCCCTGCCACTGCAGTTCATGAGGTATTTTTTAAGTATTGCACTCAGTGGAATGGCAGAGGAGAGGAACATTTCTCAACAGCTATATACAATGACCAACTCTATCTTCTCACTTTATTAAATAACATGTAACATTTTTAAAAGAAAAAAATAACAAAGTTTTATGATTTTAAAAGAAATGTTAAATCCCAATTCTGACTTATTTCCATGTCTTTATCACTGAACTTGAGAAAAGAAGGTTTGAATTGCTCATATGCATTTTCATTTCACACTGAATTTATAGGAACTTTCCAAATAATAACGGTCAACTTGGCAGTAATAAATGTAGACCAAATGGTGTAATCCCCACAAGGAAGCATAATTCTGTTATGAAGTATTTACAACAGTAAGCTTGGAAATCCAACAATAGGTTATGTTGTTAATAGGTTGTTCATAGCATCTTATATTGACTGATTCATTCTTAACAGTGGTAGATTTAGTCACCTAACATTCTTCATGTGGCAGTCAGTTTCTCATCCACTGTTGCTTTAAAAATCATCTCAGGTAACAGAAAGTATCTTTCTGACATAAATGAGTAAGCAGGACATGTAGTTAGAGTGCAGCCTTGCAAAGTTCAGAAGTTCCCTGAAATGTAGTTGAACTTTTTGATGCTCCCTTCCTGTGACCCTCCAATAACCCTTATCTCCTCTCTCCTCATGACCCTTTAATGTTTCCCTGGCTCTCCATTCCCTTCATCCTCCTAAAGAGCTTGGCTACTTCCCAACTTGGATTCATCCGACAGGCCACCCTCCTTGGAAACTCTCCCAGTCTTTGAAAGGGCCTTGCAGTAGAGCAGCCTCTCTGCTAGTTTGCAAATGAATTTAAATTTTGCATACTGTTGAACCACACACCTAACTGCATCAACGTACACTACCTAGCTGGGACTGGCAAAGTTATGCAGTAGCAATTTGTGGTGCAAAGTGATCAGCCTTTTGTAAAGTCAAGGTCAGAAAGTTTGGACCTTCTAAAATAAGGAAAGGCTTTTGAATTCATTGTATGAATAGCTTTTCTGATATTTTCTACAGAGCAAAGAATAAAAGGGAAAAAGGTTTTGCATTAAGGGGACTTCACTGGTGGGAGCAAAAATTATTTCTTTAAAATGGGACAGCACCACTCTGGAGCCAGCTAGCTGCCTGTGTATTATTAATTGATACTGTCCAAACTGCTTGTAACCTTTGTTTCTTTGATTGTTAGTTTTAGTATGGTTTCCATTAGATGTTTCACAATTGTACACTGTGCAGGTATTGGACAAAAAAGCTTTTTGATATCTGAGATAAAAATTTCAATGCTAAAGTTTTGTGTACCTTCTAACAAACAGTATATTAATATCCAATACCTTCAGAAATGAATGTTACAACCTTGTCCTTTACAGTATTATTCAATAGACTGTGGTTATGTAATAGAATTTTAGAGGAGGCATTAAATGCTAAGACGTATACTATCCCTCAGGAATTTTATTTTTACCAGCTAGCTGCAAAATACTCTTTCACAGAGATTTGTTTCAGTGCAAATCACAGATTGGCTCTGATGGTCATCTTATCTTCCAGTTTGCGTACAAACAAATCTGAGCTTCACAGGAGATTTTGTAAAATGAGAACGTGTCACAGATGTCTGTGGAATATGCAACCATGTGAATGTTTAAGCCAGAAGTGTGAGTGCAGCAAACTAAACAGCTTTGTAGGACAGGCAGCAGGATGACTATCGTGTGAACCTGGTGATAACTCATTTTTTCACTGTGATCACCTAGCATCTCTAATGAGAGCAGAACCAGCTCAAGGCTTCTCAGTGTCATAGGCAAAGTTTAAGTGTGTCATCTCAAGGTTAATGACAACATTGTGTCTTCACCCTTGGATGTAGTAAAATTCAACATATGGTTGTAGTTAAGTGGGTTCAGACAGGAGGGATAAGAGTGAAACGGCTGTTGAGTGGGAGCAAAGAGTTTCCCATGGTGACATGATGAAAAAGCAGTGAGGAGGTTCAGGGCAGATCCAGACTGATCAGTGGTAGTGGAGAAAGTGACCGGAGATGGATCAGTGGGATTTCTGGGTAGGTAAGTTTGGGAGTTAAGAAACCACTAAAAGTTTGGAGAGGTTGAGTTAAAGTTTGGAATTTTTGATAAGGGCAGGGGACTCTTACCTCAGAGAAAGACCTGCCACTCCAGAGCAGTGGCTGTTACACCTTGACCCTGTCTTTGGTGGCAAAATAAGCAGCAATCAGCTGTTTCTTATAAAGTAGACAGTGGTGACCCTGCTGTCTTTGGCAGCCACCTGCCTATGCAGCTGCTCACTCACTTATGTCTAAAGCTAGCCTGGTAGTTATTTTGTATACTTGTAAGACAATAACCCCTACCCTAAAATGCTTACAGTCTGAACTTAATTTCTGATGCTTGGAGGACCAGCACAAAGCCTGGTCTCTGTGATAAAGGAGCATTTAAGTGATATAACACAAACTTGTTCATATATAGGGACAGACTGCAAATTGCAAAACTGAAATGCTTGAAGGAARTAGGGTCTGCTGAAACATCTGGAGCAAAATATGTCCTGTGAGTCCTGTCTGAAGTGCTTCTATTTTGATTTGCTTTTTTCATAAGGTTTTTCTAAGTCACGGCAATGGCACCTTCACCAGGGTGCCAAGCATGAAGGTGTAAGTCCTTAGAAAACCTGTAAGTAAAAGTTCTCCAAGCTTGAATTAACAAACAGGAAAAGCTATGACTCAGACAGTAGCTGGCAAAAAAGAAAAGGCTCCTAATTTTATCAATATTTATTGTGAATTCTATTCACACAGCTCTCTGTCTTTAGTAAAACTTGTCTGCAAAATATGCATATATGTCAATGTACTAAGTCTGTAGGAAACGGAGAAAGCCCAGTGATCAGGCACTCACTAACAACTGAATTCTTGAAGACAATTAGGCATTAAAAGGTCATTGTCATTTGTTGGTCCCAAACCAGATTCTGGATGCACTAGAAAAGAGGAATGTCTTCTAGTTGTGGCAGAGGCATAACAGTCAGAGGAAGGATTTATTTTTAACATGTCTGACCATGTGCAACAAGACTTTGGATAAGTCACTTTCATTTGTTAAGCAGAGTATTTATTTCACATCTGTGTTGTACAGTGTTGTACAGTACACTCATATTTTTGAAAAGCTTTAAGGTCCTCTAGTTTTAAACACCATGAAGGTACAAGGGTTTTTAATGTAGCATAAATAGGATTTATATGATTTGTTTTCGGTCTATTTATTTTAATAGGTTTAATGTTTGCTGCATAGAACTAATACAAGGAAACGCTTGGTCCAAATCTTCCTATTCAGCTTTGGGCAAGTCAGTTATTTTCTGCTTACCAATTTCTCTTCTGTAGTTAGTTTTTGATGCTTTGCACATGTAAAGCAGATTAAGACTACACAGATGCAAAACAAGGTTGTCACTGAAAGCTAGTTGGAGATTCACAGTCTGTGTTTGAAATTGGTAAGGACAGAGAATAGTTCTCTTTTGGCCTATAGATATCTTTGAATTTACAGACACTGCAGTAGCAGTTATAATTTAAGTGATTAATAAGATACCTGTCTGTTAGTTTTAAGTTGGATGCTAAGAATGTTGAGAAACAAAGCTTTTAAAGCTTCCCTCAATTCTGAAAAATAACTGTAAAAACAGTATCTCATAGTTGTAAAATTTTGGTCCTGTTTTTGCCATGCCTGCGTTTCCTTGGCACATCATATTTTGCTACATTTACAAGCAGAACTTGTAAGTTACAGGTGGGACTTGTAAGTCAAGCTGTTTGTCTCTTCCTTTCTTATTCATCTTTTCCATCAATAAAGCACATCTTCAATAGTTATTGCTCAAGAATTTGGCCTCTGTTTGGAACACAGCTCTCAATTCATTTACTGGTAGGTGACTCAGGAGAGATTTTAGCCCACACTCCCAGAACTAACTAGGCTGTGGTGTACTAACACAAGTAAAAACTAACATTTACTTCTGTCCCTAAAAGTCTATTTTCATAGTTGCCAAACAGAAGAAAAAATCATTTTGAAAAACCTCACATTACAAAATTGAATTCAAGACTGGAGATAAATTCTGAACTCAAAAGCACAACTTCATCAGGCCTTTGCATTTTCATTGGTATTGAAATATTGTGTAGGATTCAACTAAATAAAATATGAGGCAAGTCTTTCTCTTGGAGCTCTTGTGACTCCTTTAAGTATCCATGGAAGTCCTAACAGAAATGATAGTGATTTACCTTATATTGAGGATTATAGCAAATTTCTCTTGCTTTTGCTCACTCATATCATATTATGATCCAAGCCTCACTGCTAATTTGATTCTGTAATTTCATTATGAATTTAAAGTCCAACAATATAGTTGCTCAAAATTTCAGTTGTATCTAGTCATTTACTCTACATGTATTATGTTTGTTTCTTTTATACAGAATCAATGCCAGTACCTTGTCTGGATTTTCAAGTTTGTTACATCTGTGGTCATGAACTTGCCTTCCAGTAAACACTGAATCAGAAATGCTTGGAAGAAGGAGGTCATGGAGATAAAAAGTAATTCTCAGTATGATATTTGTTTAAATATCACATATGCAAAACTGATCAAAATAAAAATCTTAGGTCATCTTGAATAGTCAAGATTTCCTGTATTTTCTTGAGACAAGGCACATATTGTTTCTAGTGCAATAGACTCCAAAGGTAATCAAAGGACATTTCAGTGTAAAACTGGTTTTATGAGAGGTCAAATTCTTAAGTATTTTTCATTTATCTTTTGTACTGCAGGGGTTTGATTCTCTTCTCACTTCCCATTTTACATCAACAATCTTCAGCTACCACATAGCTACTTCAGCCTTAGACTCTTGTAAACAGGAAGCCCTGGATTTTTAATTTCAAACACAGATCGTCATCTCATTTTTTAATCAAATTTAACTTCAAAATAGAGCTATTCCTGTCATAAATCTGTAAAAACCTTGTTTGTGCAAACCAGTCATATAAACCATTAGACACAGAAGTCTTAAGTTTGACTTCACAAGGGGATGTGTGGATACATCCACCACTGAAACTAATTAAAAAATCCACAGATTTGTAGCAGAGTCGAATTTGGTCTGCCTATTTGACTTTTGGAGATGGGGAGATCTTCAAATTATTGTGGAGTCAAATACATCCTAGAGAATCAGAAAGATCACGTAAACTATATTTTAATGTTTTGTTTGGATTAAAGTGGCTTTCAGGCTACTGTCAGGCTTCTGTCAAAGGTGAATTTGTTTTGAAGTGAAAAATTAAGGGTTAAAATGACAGCCTGTAATTGGCATGGTACTGAGCCATGCAAGATGACCTTAAATTTGATTCCTGATAAGTTAGGAGAAACTGAAAACATATACTGAAGCATTATGATCAGACCTTGGAGACACATACAATGTTAGAACAATTTTGTTTGGAAGGGACCCCGAAAGTACAACTTCCAGCTTCCTGCTCAAAGCAGGGCTGGCTTCAAAGTTAGAACAAGTTGCTTGGGGCTTTATCCAGTTGAGTTTTGAAAATCTCTGAGGATGGAGAGCCCCATTTTCGGTGCTTGACCACTTTAACAATGAAGGATTTTTTCTATGTACGCAGTGGGAATTTCCCTTGCTGCAGCTCATGACCATTGCCTCTTGTTCTATCCCTGTGCACCCCTCAGATGAGTCTGGCTCCATCTTCTCTATAACCACCCTTTTAGGTAGTTTAAAACTGCTGTTAGATCCCCTTTTAGTCATGTCTTCTTGAGACTGAACAAACACAGTGCCTCTCCTCATATGTTGTGTGCTTCAGCCCCAAATCATTTTAATGGTCTTTAATGGAAATTGGTCATGTTTATTAATGTCTCTCTTGTACTGGGGAGGGGGGGGAGCCTAGACTGGACAATATTTGAGATACTACCTCACAAGTGCTGAGTTAGAGGGTCCTAATAACTTCCTTCAACCTACTGAATGGGAAGATTTTCCTTGCTAATTGCCTGTCCCTTTGGAAACTGGACATTAACATCAGTCCCTCCATAGAGGGACTGCTTTGCATTTTTCCTCAGGCAGGGAAATGATATCCAACTATTAACATAAATAGTTTAGAAACTGAAGACTGTGTTGGAAATACTAGTTCTGTCAGTAACTGAAAATAAATCATATTGATTATACTCAAAGCCAGATATATTTTAACAGTTTGAGTTTGTGCAAACCCTTCTTCTTCTTATGTCCTTCATGGCTTTACATTCTCTGAGTCTGGAGTTTCAGATTTATATTGTGCAGCTGACAAGGGTAGGATATATTTGATGTTGTTTGTCTGTTATTTAAAAATAAAACAGAGTAAGGTAAACTGACCCTTGTGATAAACCACTAGTTGCTAACTTTAAAAAGAGAGGTGGTGTTTGTTAATGTATACTGATTTAATTTGTTTCAGGGTCATATAAAACTAAAAGGCAAAACAAAAAAATACAGAAACACTCTTCCCTACTGAAAAGGCCATTAGATGCAATTTTCCAGCTTTAAAGTCTCTGGTACATTCAGGTCCATCAGGCTGAATGACAGCCTTTCTCAAGCCCTGTCTGTGAAGAAGAGAGAGTTCTTGAAATGTTATGTCCTTCATGGAAACAATGTAAAGAAAAAGAACCCAAGCAAAACCGATAGAACTCTACTAAATGTTGGACAGGCCCCTGCTAATATCTCTACCATCTTGCCTTCAGAACAGGTTTCAACAGCCAGTGTGTCAGATCTGGCCATAATTTTGCCAGAAATAGTGCATCTAGAAGCTGGCCCCAAGAAAAGACGACCAGGTACTGCAATAATATCAAAACAGTCAGATTCTTCAAAAATGTCTCAGACGCCACTGAATCGACCAGTCATCCCACCAAGAAGACCTGGCTTTAGAGTGTGTTATATCTGTGGCAGAGAATTTGGATCCCAGTCTATTTCCATACATGAACCCCAATGTCTAGAGAAGTGGCATATTGAAAATGATCAACTACCAAAGCATCTCCGAAGAGCGGAGCCCAGGAGACCTGAGGCCTCTACTCGTGGTTCCTGTATGCGTACGGCCGAAAATGAGGCAGCATATCAGAGTGCTCAAGACCAGCTCTTGCCTTGTGAAAAGTGTGGCCGGACTTTCCTTCCTGATCGTCTCACTGTGCACCAAAGGAGTTGCAAAGGAAATAGCAGTGGTGTGGGGCTGTCAAGTTCTAAACCCTATAAATCTGGTAAAGGCCCAAGCTTTGGGTCTGGCTCAGCAAGTACTGGTCTGTCTGGTGAAGGTCAACAGAGGAGTGGGGCTACACCAGCCATTTCAGACAAGGTAAACTGCTAAGTATGTGCTGTATGAAAGGGTCTGGATGCATTTTGATGCTAGGCACTCCAGGGGAGACTGGGTTCTCATCACAACTCAAAATTTAAAACCACTTTCTTTCAGAACAATCTTTTGGCTCCATGGAAATATTTCTCTGCTGAATAGTAAGTAGAGGAAAGAGTAATACTGTGTGCATAAAGGTAACTATAGGATTCTTAAATCATATTTATTTCTGTTTCTTTTGATTTTCCTGTTGAAAGGGGATAGTTGGGTTCTCATACTCTTTGCTCCTGTGAAGCCATATGCCCAAAAGGGACCATTATGTGATATAGTTCATTAACAGATTCTGCTGAGCTGCTTAGGCAAGCTGTGAATGTTACATATTTCAGTACATATTAGGCATTTTTATTTAGTTAACATGAGATACGATGTTTCCTTGTCCTCTAAGCACTCCGGTGATTTTCATTTTTTACCATTATTCTTGACATTGGCATGGAACATTAGTTTACTGAGGACTGCATGTTCAAAGGCAGTTAACTCAGAATGTAACAACAACAAAATAAATAAGACTGCACATTCCTTTCCACTGAATTTGATTTAAGATCCAAGAATAAAGAAGCTGATTCACTTTACCCAAAAGCTACACAAAGTTTTGGAAAATGGCATATTTTTTCTGCACTTGTTTCCACGCGAGCTCTCTTTTGGCCGGGAGTTTTGTAAAGAGATGTCTAAATTTAGGCCTGGTGTCTAAAATAAATAGCCTGATTTTTTTCACTAGGTCTTGTACTCCTGATTGCCTACATTACTTTTGAAAATGGGGTTTAGCTGTCTCGGTCACCAAAGTAATGCAATGCTATACAGAGCATTCCTGAAAAGATTTTAAAAGTCAAAGCCTTGAACATGCTGTTTCTCAGCTTTCCAGCTGCTGAATAAAATGAAGATAATAGCATTACCCCACCCAACATGAGAATAAAAACAGTGCGAGGTATGTTTATATTATGCTGTTTGAGGCCACTGATTGATGGATAATAGCAAAAGAGGTCCACTACTCAGCTAAGTCTTTCATAACACATTGACAGATTTCATCAAACATGCAAATAGTGCAAAGGACTGTGCACATGTATCTATGGCTATAGGAAACTAGACATTTCCATTGTGTCCTGTGACATTGTACTATTGCCAAAGACTTTGCCAAAGACTTTGCATTGTTCTAAAGGTGATTGTACAATGAAAGGCAGTGATAACACGAGTGAACCAGAGTTGTTTTTCCTCTGCTCAGAATTTTGTATGTTTAAAAAGAAAATTTGCTTTTCTTATATCATGAAAAATGTCCAGAGTTACAGTGACATACAAAAACAAGTTTAGAGTGTGGTTTGGCATTGAGAATGACTTCATAAAAATGTTGCCCTCTTGTGCAATTTATCTGCTCCCTGCATGGATTCAGTCACATCTGCTGCCTTGTTGAACAACAGCATTATTACCACTTTTTCCTTCTGTGAGCTCTGCAGAGCCAGAATGAAATGTATTAGAATTTCTTCCTCCTTGTGTCTGAACAACAGGTTTCCTCATTTGCTTCCAGTCAGTTACAGTTTTTCAATCTCAGCAGAACTAATGAGGCTGTACAGCTGGCAGGGTATAATTGATTCTGAAGGAGCTTATTACTGGTGATGACTTTCAAGAAGGGAAGATGGATTTCACCTCTTTGAGGTTCTTTATTTTAGTATTTTTAGACCCACCTTTTTGTACAGAGGTACAGTTTAAAAGCAGAGATAGGAATGGAAAGAGTGAAATATCCTGTGCTCCTGTGGACTGTTCAGGATTACAAGACTACTTCTAAGGAGTAGGCAAAGGAAACCTCTTTTCTGTAGGTTTAAATTCTCTATGTGAGTGTCTCCATCTCCAGTAAAAAGTTCTAAAAGGTCCACACATACAGGATGTTGAAAAGCACTAAGCTGACAGGGGGCCACAAATATGATATGCAGAGAGACAAGGTCTCGATCCGCTGTACAGTCTTCACTGTCTTTTTCCAGCAAATGGTTTTAATTTTACTCACTTTACCAACTACTCAGTTGCTTATTAATTATATGAATAGAGTAGTGAAATAGCAGTCTGCTTCAGTCCTGGCAGGAATATCATCAAGCTCAAGGCATCAGTTAGACCTGGTTAATGAGAAGGATGTAGATAAAACTGCTTCCAGCCCTCTTTTCAGTGGGCTGATGTTACTTCAGATAGTGTCCTGATGTGACATGAAGGAGAGGATCAGAGGGAATTTTTTAGAGAGACTTTGCAGGATTCTTGGAGGAGAAAAACATTGCGGGGAGTCCATGTTTCACTTAACAGACCTATTCTGAATGTGAATCAGTAAATTATTTAGGTACCCATTTAAATAACATCTTTTAAAGTCCTGATTCAGTAAAATGTCAGAGGGAAAGAATAATGAAAAAAATAGTATATGTATTTTAACAGAACTGTAATACTACTGTCAAATATAAAGAAAGATGCCCTAAATWCAAAAGCTGGATTTTCCTCATTTTAAAAATAGAGCTCACTAATTCTGTCATAGTCCATGTGAAGGGTGTTCTACCTTTCTAACTGCAAGAGCTTATGCTGAGGTGCTTCTATCCTGGAGCTCTCTTTCCATTAGCAAGTGCAGGATCAATTAGACCAATATCATTACTGACAAATGCTTATGCAGTTTGGTCATAAATGCCCTTAATGCTGGAGACTCAACAACCTGCTTAAGCCATCTCTTCCACTAACTATCCTAGCTCTTAGAATACATGAACACATCAGAGTTAATCATGTCTGACTATGTAAAGCAAACAACAGTCTATGCTTAATAGACTGAAGGATGGCATCAGCTCAGAAATCTCGATTCTTGCATACTATTTAGATTCTGCTGTGATACCTTAGACAATGACAGTGATGTCTGGTACTATTGAAACTCAGACTTGTTCTAGAGCAGAATGTGTTTGCTATTCTTTCATAGACCAAAATGTTTCCTGCTGCCTATGTAGATGAGTACTAATGACTTCCTATGGATATGTTTTACAATTTTTTGGACAACAGATGGTGATAACTTTAATCCTAAAATTCTATCAGATGTATCACTAGCATCTGGTGCTGCCATCTGCTGTTTTCTTCCCATTGTTTTAACTACCTACAAAATAAAAAGATGTTAATGATCTCCCTTTTCTGTATTATAATAGAGAAGTCTTGAAAACCTATGTAACAACAAAATGTTGATGCCATATCTTGCTTTAGCATAAAGGTATCTAGCCACTGCATAAAATGAAAACACCTTAAGATGCCTTGTAATTCTAAGGAAGGTGGGAGGTCAATTACAAGCTTTCCATTTGTCTCAGTTGCAGCAGTTTTTGTTAGAAGATTAGTGACAAATACGTTTGCAAATACAGAAAAGTGAATGAATGGTTGGAGTGAAGCTCACTACATATTATTATTGTGAATGATAGAGGTTCCTGCCTTTCTGCATTTACATAAATGCCATGTTCACTAGACCTTTTTTTTCTTTTTTAAAGATAGCACATCAGGAGTAAAGTGGGATATTCTAGTGATTCCAGTGGAGTGAAATCTGTAGTTACCTGCATCATCAGGCAGAATTACCTTCTTGTTATTGCACTTCACACATAGGCATACAAACAGTCCTAACATTAGTCTGTTATTGTGGCCAGTCAACAGCTGAAAGCACTTCAGAACGCTGTGAAATGCTTCTTTGGGTGGTTGTGAGAGCCACTCTATGGATTCTCTCTGTCCCTTATGCAAAATGCTTGTCAGAGCAGAATGAGTGGAAAAGGTTGCTTTCATATAACATGATGCTGTCATTAAGTATTTATACTATTTTTTTCTGATCCACTGTTCCTTGGGCAGTTCAAGCCTATGATGAGAGCTATGATGAGAGCTCCGATGTGGATCAGGAAGTCTCTCCTCCTTCCATTAATTTACACGGATAATTAAAGGAATAAGAATTTGGGTGGGGGGTCTTTTAGTCCTAGATGATAAATCTTTATAGAGCAGAGCTTGGGAGCCACTCTTAATGGGTGTACTTAAGAGGAAATTAAAAGCTTTGTTCAGTGAAGGGGGGGTTGACCTCATGTGTGGTCATAACAGCAGCCTGGGGCTGACCTCAGGTAATGTCAGGTCTATTGAAAATACATAGTTACATAGCCCTCCAAGTTAAATAACTTCATTCATGGTAACACAGACATACTTAACAGTCTTGGAGAAAAAAGAAAATACTGAGGCACCAGAGGAAAACCTAACTGCACTGTCAGGTATTTGTAGGTATTTTTATAATAACACATTTCCTCAGGAACAGACCTTCCCTACTACCCTTTTCAAAAGTGAAAAAGCAGTAAGCAGACAGCTTAGCCACTGACTTGTGAGTAGTCTGGGTTGGAAAGTTCTGGTGATTCCAAAAATAGTTTAGTTTCAAACTGCAGGCCTCCCGATGTGACATTCTGGGTAGGAACACTCTGAAAAGAAAAAGAAATGAAGGATGAATACCATCAGTTGCAAAAAAATCCAAGCAAAACTTATCATACCTAAGACTCCACAGGTAAGCAGTGAATGAGCTGTTACTACAGATTGTAAAGATATTCTCCCTCAGTTTTTATTTTCCATTTTTTTACAGTGTGTGTATTTGCAGAAAAGGATTTGTGTGTGAAATTTAATATGTGGTGATGGTTCAAACTCACTATATTTCTGATAAAAATCATTCCATCCTTACAGTGAGCTGATTTATTTTAATTAATTCTGGTCTCTACTGTTTCTTTCCTTTTCTTAATTGTGAAAGTTACAAAAAAGAAGGATTTCTATTTGAACAGATTTTTAAAACAATTTTTTCACCAAATAGCATTTAGTTATGCTGAATTGATAAACTTGGAAAACAGGCTTCTCTATTCAGCTGCAGGCCTCGTTTCTCTGAGTCACAACACAAAACCCATCCCTGTTAGGATCTGGAGAGATCAAAATAGCACTCATTCAATCTTCAGGTTTTCAGGTGAGACTGCCAAAAGAACCATTTCAGGAGCTTTGAACTGCAGAAATCTATCCAGATCACACAGGATGGAGATGACCAACCTTTGTCTTTCAGACCACCGGCAGCTGTTCAAAACTGAACAGTATGTCACAGTTACTTTAGAAGAAGTGTGATGGATTTGAACGAGGGAGTCAGAGATAAAAAGCTATTTCCATTCGCTAGGGAAACATATTTAAGGTAGAAAACACTTGACTTTAACCATTTTTCTTTTTTTTCCTTCTGTTACGTTAATTGGGAATTTTTTTTTTTTAAGTGATTTTTTTTCACCCATCTTCTATCAGGACTTAAACTCTGGTTTAAGCTGTAAATTTGCTTTTGTTATTCTGCTCCATACATTGGAAATGATTATGATGGTGCATGCTAAACAACCTTATTTTTTGTTTGTTAAATGAATTCCTTTGTACCATCTTGGTAGTATAAAAAGAGTCCCTGCATACTGAATGTAAATCAAATTGCTATTTTCCAGTTTGCATCCAGTAAATCATCTATTCTKCTGAATGGCCAGGACCAAACTAATGAAAACTAGAAAGGAAAACATGTTTTCAGTATTCTCACACAGCATTTTTTAGAAAACCACTTCTAAAATGCTACAAGCGTACCCATAATGAGCATGCCCACTGAAATGAGTCCCCTGACTTGAAGAGCTTGCATTATCTTCACCAAAAGTTTACTGGAGTCTAAAAAAAACCCATACACTGCCTTCAGAAGATTCTGTATTAGGACCCAGAATCTTGCCTCAAAATCAGCCAAAGCATAAGTCAATAGCTGAAATAAGAAACTAGGTGAAAATTGGCAATGAAAAGTTATTGGGCTTCTAAAAACAACTGTGGCTATATTCAGCTATGAATAGGAAGAGAAGGTAATATACATATTTAAAATACTTTGTTATCGAAGATGACTAAGGAAATAGCACATGAAAGTTGAGAGCTTGAAAATGTGCTCAGAATGACTGGCTTTGTATAAGGTATACTTCAATTCTGTGCCAGAACTTTCCATATCAAGTTCAAGTTACTGGAATGCATGGACCTTTGTCCGGTGATGGGCCAGCTGAGAGCTTATGGGTAGATTAGTGGGCAGACTAACACAGGTGACGTTGTTGTGGGTGTCTGCTATAGCCCGCCTGATCAGGAAGAAGAAGTAGATGAGGCCTTCTTCAGACAACTGAAGGAAGCCTCACATTTGCAGGCCCTCATCCTCATGGGGGACTTAAACCACCCTGATATCTGCTGGAAAGATAGGACAGCAAGGCACAAGCAATCCAGGAGGTTTCTGGAGTGCATTCATGACAACTTCCTGTCACAGGTGTTCAAGGAGAGGAGGAAAGGCACTCTGCTGGACCTCATAAACAAGGAAAGCCTGGTTGAGGTTGTGAAGGTCACAGGCAGCTTTGACTGCAGTGATGTTGGGTTTAAGTATCCTGAGAGGAGGGAGTGGAGCAAAAAGCAAGATCACAACCCCAAACTTCAGGAGAGCAGGCTTTGGCCTCTTCAGGGATTTGCTTAGAAGAATCGCATGGGTTATGGTCCTGGAGAGGAAAGGGGTCCAAGAGAGCTAACTGATATTCAAAAATCATCTCCTCCAAGCTCAAGAATGGTCCATCCTAACAAGCAGGACATGAAGCAAAGGTGGCAAGAGGCCTAGTGGATGAACAAGGAGCTCCTGACTAAACTCTTAGCAAAAAAAGGAAGCCTACAAGAAGTGGAAACAAAGGTGATGCAGGAGGAATATGGAGACACTGTCCAAATGTGCAGGGATGGGGTTACAAAAGCCAAAGTCCATGTAGAGTTGAATCTGGCGAGGGATGTGAAAGGTAGCAAGAAAGGCTTTTACAGGTACATAAGCAGCAAAAGCAAGGCTGGAAAAAATAAGGGCCCCCTACTGAATAGGGCAAAGGCCTTGGTGAGAAAGGACATAGAAAAGACTGAGGTACTCGGGGCCTTCTTCACCATGCTCTTTACTGGTAAGACCGACCTTCAGCAATCCCAGGCCCTAGAGACCAGTGAGAAAGTCCAGTAAAAGGAAGACTTGCCCTTGGTGGAGGTGAATCAGATTAGGGAGCATTTAAACAAACCAGACATACACAGGGACATGGGACCCCATGTGGTGCATCCATGGTTGCTGAGGGAGCTGACCAATGTCATCAGTCTCAGTGATCTTTGAAAGGCCATCAGGGGAGGTTCCTGAGAGCTGGAAGGAAGCAAACATCACTCCAGTCTTCAAGAGGAGCAAGAAGGAAGATGTAGGGGAACTACAGACTGGTCAGCCTCACCTCAATCCCAGGGAGAGAGATGGAACAACTCATCCTGGAAACCCTTTCCCAACATATGAGTGACAAGAAGGTGATTGGGAGTAGTCAGCATGGACTTATGAAGGGAAAATCACGCCTGATCAACCTGCCAGCCTCCTGTGGTGAAATGACTAGCTTGGTGGATGCAGGGAGAGCAGTGGATATTGTTCATCTTCACTTTAGTAAGGCTTTCAACACTTTCTCCCATAACATCCTCATAGACATATTGATGAAGTATGGACTAGATAAGTGGACAGTGAGGTGGATTGAGAACTGGCTGAACTGCCAAGCTCAAAGGGCCATGATGAGTGGCACAAAGTCTAGCTGGAAGCCAGTCACTAGGGCTGCATCCCAGGGGTCAATACTGGGGTCAGTACTGTTTAACATCTTCATTAATGACCTCGGGAGAGTGCACCCTCAGCAGGTTTGGAAATGATAAAAAACTGGGAGGAGAGACTGATACACCAGTTGGTTGTGCTGCCAGTCAGAGGGATCTCAACAGACTGGAGAAATCATCAGGGAGGAAACTCATGAAGTCCAAACATGAGAAATGTGAAGTCTTGCATCTGGGGAAGAATAACTCCATATACCAGTACAGGCTGGGGGCTGACTGACTGGAAAGCAGCTTTGCAAAGAAGGGTCTGGGGGTCCTGGTGGACAGCAAGTTGAACATGAGCCAGCAATGCCCCCTCGTGGCAAGTTTATTGGCATCATGGGCTGCATTCGGAAGAGCGTTGCTGGCAGATTGAGAGAGGTGATCCTTCACCTCTGCTAAGCACTGGTGAGGCCACATCTGGAGTGCTTGGTCCAGCTCCGGGCTCCCCAGTACAAAGAAGATATGGACATATGGACCAAGTCCAGGAAAGGGTCACAAAGATGATTAAGGGACAGGGGCATCTGACATATTTGGAGAGGCTGAGAGAGCAGAGATGGTTCAAGGGGGATTTTGTCTCAATGTGTATAAATACCTGATGGGAGGGAGTAAAGAAGACGGAGCCAGACCCTTCTCAGTGGTGTCCACTGACAGAATGAGAGGCAACGGGTACAAACTGAAACACAGGAAATTCTGTCTGAATATAAGAAAAAAGCTTTTTTACTGTGAGCGTGGTCAAACACTGGAACAGGTTACCCAGAAAGGCTGTGGAGTTTCCATCCTTGGAGATGCTCAAAATCTGACTGGACATGGTCCTGGTCAGCCTGCAGAGAAGATTGACCCTGCTTGAGCAGGGGAGTTGAACAAGATGTTCTCCAGAGGCCCCTTCCAACTTCAGCTGTTTTGTGATTCTGTGAACTTTTCCCAGCAAAAATACACTTTGTAGAGTAGTATTTCTTCATATAATAGAGTTTACATGTGTGATACAGGAAAGAAAGCTTATGCAGATTATTCACTAGTGACATATTCAGACTGTAGCATAAATGCAAGAAGAGCTGCCCAGAATTTCTTGAATACACTGATGGGCTAACAGAGAGAGTCATAAATATTGGAATAGGTTATGCCTTTGTCTTACACAGCAGAGGAAAAAATGAAATCTCCACCTCCCTTGCTTATGTGAGAAAAGTTTCCCATGTTTGGTCTGGCATTGCTCTCCCTCTACCTTTAATAAAAGGGCAGGAAATAGGTAGTCTTTTACTGGTATTCTGCAACCAGGAATGAAGGAAATTCTGACAGTTGCAAGAATCATCGATGTGCCTCAAAATGATATCTTTGCAGTATGTTTGCACTACTCCTGGAGTGGGGCTGGTGCTGACACCACGCCTAGCGCAGGATGTGCCTAAAGACACAGTCTAGTCCATAATCTGCAATACCACAGTAATTATATATTTTTCAAGCTTAGAATATGTATTTCTGAGTTTGGGGGTTGAGGTTTTTTTTTCTTTAGTTGAGCTATTTTTTTCTACAAACAAAAGCAGATCTGCAGTACAGAAACAATGACATGCTCAGAGTCCAGTTCTGCCCTCACTGAAGTCACTGGCAAGATTCACACTGAGATCGTTGGGATAAACAAACTGCTTGTTCCTTTTTTTTTGCCCCCAATCCTGAAATGTCCTATACTGGTTTTAATCTGTCAAGGTCAAGAATTCCACCAGTTAACCAATCTGTGGCAAAAGTAACACAGAGTTAGTTCCCACAATCACAAGTTTATCACAATTGCTCTCACTGTTTGACTTAAGAGAGATGCTAATGCTTGACACGATGCTTTAATTATGCTCTGCCTGGAGATGAGATTTTTCTGCTATTGGATTAGCACATCAGCAGTTCAGCTGAGGAAGATTTTATTGTTCCTTTCCATGTTCCTTCTGTTCAGTAGATAGATAAAAAAGGATTTAAGGGTTTGAGATTGTCACTGTACCACAGCAACTAGATCAAGCAGAGGAGTTCTCTCAGAATGTGGTAAGTCAGCATTTTCATGAATTTGCAGGCTGATTGTGCAMAAATAACAGAGTTATATGGCTATTATTAGGTGACATACATGAATTTTCAGCCCAATATCTGGAGAAGGAGCATACCTGTTCCAAATGGCCAGTTAATGAGGCAATATCTCTTGTAAGGTTCAGGACTGAATCCAGATATACTGAAACTGATAAGAACATTAACGGTGATTTTACAGATTTGAAATTCAGCATGATTGTTTTCATTGAGTTGTCTGATTCAAAATTAATGTTGAAAACAACACTCATTCTTCGTTACAATTGTTATTTGCAGCCACCAGTGATAAGATGGCCACCAACAATTATTTGTTACATATGCGGCCGTGAGTATGGAACAAAATCTATTAGTATCCATGAGCCACAATGCCTGAAAAAATGGCATCAGGAGAATGAAATGCTACCCAAGCATTTGAGAAGGCCAGAACCCAAAAAGCCTGAAGTCAGTTACGTACAAGGTAAGCTACAGACCAAATGAGGAAATGGGATGAAGAAAGTGGGAGAAAAAAAAAAAATTAAGGATTAGTTTAGCAGTTTGCAAATATCCCCATTCAGTCCAAAGAGAATTTAGTCATCATAGGACTGTAGCTTGTTTTAATCTTTTTGTTAAGCATCCTATTCTCCTTTTGAGCTGCATCAGTGAGAAATAAGAGTAGTCATTGCCTTGTGGGACATGCCTCTTTATGTGTCAGTACCTTCTGAATCAAAACATGAAAAGATTAGCATTCTGCTTCACAGCTACATCATTACTTTTTGACTACTTTCAACACTGTAGAAAACCGTATTTTAAAATGATTAAAAGCATCCAAGAATAATGTGCAGACTTGACCCATGCAGACATTAAAACAAAATACCCTTCAGGCAACATAGCAACTGATATCTCAGCCAGGTTTCACACCTATAGTGTTGGTTATATTAAAAAAAAAAAAAAAAAAAAGGCCCAACGCTAGCTATTACCCAGTGTTAAAGAGTGGCCTCTAAAATGGGAGTTCAGTGGTAAAATAAGAAAAGCAGTACTAAATGCATGAAAACTGCTAGAAATAAGGTATTTTTAAAAGCTAACCTATAATATATACTGTAGTTTCTGTTTTTTATTAAAATAT
Source organism: Apteryx rowi (assembly GCF_003343035.1). Classification (NCBI taxonomy): domain Eukaryota; kingdom Metazoa; phylum Chordata; class Aves; order Apterygiformes; family Apterygidae; genus Apteryx; species Apteryx rowi. The sequence continues at coordinate 198,471 of NW_020450874.1, read as the reverse complement.
ATGGAGAGAGAAAATTGCAGTATCTTCTACAATTAGTATCCAGTGGATACTGTTAGCCGCTTTTTATTTACAAGCCTTAGAAGTGTACGTTGTGAGATATTATAAAGCTTACTTTATGAGACATTATAATATAAACACAGTGGAAAAATGCTGTACAGTAAAAATAAGCATTCTATTTCTGTAAATTATGTCGTGTTTGTGCATTTGGTCCTGTTCTATAAGATGCTGAGATCCCACTTCTTCAGATCAATGAAAATTGATGATCCCTAGCACCTTACAGAGCTGGGCTCCCGTATTTGTCCAAGGGGTATGTGCTCACTGTAGAATCAAGCTGAATTTTTATTTAGGCTTTGCTTGGAAGTTGATTCGCTTCCATTGGATGCCTTCCCTGGCCCTGCCAGGTGGTCTGACCTAGTTTGGGCCAAGTTTGGACCACTTGCACCCAGGTGGCTAATTCACCCGCTTTTTATTTGTATTCTCTGTAATTTCCAACAGCTTCCCTTAATGTCTGAAAAAACAGACAAGTTCTCCCCCAATTCGCTGGGAAAGAATCATACCTTAGATCACTTTACAGCAGCACAAAGAAATATGTCCCCAGGAGATGCATCCAAAAGCGAGCAGGATCAGTGAGAAGACTAATTATCTGTTCAAAATAATAATAGCAGTTCAAATAATATCAGTATTGGTTAACAGATGTCAAGCAGCTGAGTTGAATCTGCAGTAAAAGATAGGTTCAAAAGGCATTTTCATTACATTTCCTCTTGTGGTTCAGCTTTTTTAATTTTTACATGTGTGGTAAAAAAGATGGAGAAAGTGAGAATTGTGTCTGAAAGAGGAGAATGCAGAAGGACAATTCAGGTTATTTTGAAATACGCTCTTCTTATTATGAGGGAGTGGAAGCAGACATCTAATCTTTGAGAGAACAATCCAGCAAAAGGCTCCCAGATATGAATCAGAAAATTGTCTCATTTATGCAGTGAGTCATATCAGGCACCACACGTCTCCTATGAGGTGTTGTGTGCCCACACTTCCCCAGGGGGCACTGACCTGCTTCCAACATGTGTCCCTAAATGTCTGCTGATGCAAGTCTGATCAGTTCTGTAGCTTGAGCTGAAACCGTTGTTCCCCCTACAGTTGCCTCATGCTCCTGGCCTCAAGAAAATAATCTCAATATTTTTCTTTTTCTATGACATACTCTCGATCATCTGGTAAAAGCTATAACTGACCCTTAGACCACATACACGTACTGCATGTCTCAACGGTTTCTCAGTTTAAGGAGGAGGAGTTACCCTGTTGTTGAGTGGAACAGGCAGTGTTCAAAATAAGTTCAGAAATATTAACTGCTTACATAAAACTTTTTATAACTTACATAAATCCTTTTTGAAAACTAAAGTGTCACGGCAAGACAACCACTGCCCTGATTACACAGTGTTTTGTTTGTGGAATGCAACACATGCCTGTAAGGAGAAAGTCATCTCTCTTTTTCTCTTTTTTTATATTCAATAAACTTTCCAAAGTACAGAAAATACACATTCATTTCCTGCAAGCAAATGGGTTATTTGTCTCAGCCAAGAAAAGAAACACTACTTGGTTGCTCTTCTAACAAAAAGAACATTAGGAACAGGCATATTAAGAGATCTAAGGCTTATTGTGGTTATGTGAACCATTGGATATGAATCATATTAAAACTGTATGGGCCTTTAATGAAGAGATCCATGGTGTGCCAATGACAGAAACCATGGAATATTTTTAAATGTACAAATCCTTTTCTTTTTAAAAATTGTCTGATGCTAACAGCTCAAAGGCAAAAACAATTTTTTTTTTAGCCATCTTCTGTATTGTTATACCTTTTGGAAAGGACAAAGCAAATACAGCTTCAAACAAAGCCATGTAGGTATTTTCTTTATGCACTCTTCAAATGAAGACTCCAAGATCTAAATTCAGGTATTAAGCAACCTACCTGTCTGTTTTGGAAATGAATTTGAAACAACATTATGTGAAAGTCCATTTCAAGATGAAAGTAAATAAGATTTTTTTATACTCAAATAGAGTCTTGAAAAGACATCTGATGTGAGTGTTTGAAGAATGCTTCTGAACTTTCAGAGCAGTCAGTCTTTCTGCAATGGAAAGTAACTGAGAGTAAAACTGGGTTAGTGCGTAGATGACCATAGACACATTAGTGCAATGACCTCAGTGGAAGCTGTGGCTTAAAAGAACTGTAGGTTTTGTCTGTAAGAGGTTTTAGGCTTACCTGACCTTTAGTCAAGTTATTGGCAAAACTCGTATAGACTTCAACAGGAAGAAAATTGGGCCCTTGTCCAGGGCAGTACAAAGAGCACATTCTCAAGTACGATATGCTCCCTCTCATTGCCATGGTCAGATAACACATGCTCATTAAACAAAACTTGAAGTAAAGCCAAAGAGTGAAATTTGCCAATAATACTATGTATGCAAAGATGTTAATAATTAGCTAAGAATGCATATCATAACACACAGCATGATGTTTTCTCTGTACTTTCATACAATACAGAATGATTCAGTTTGAAGTTAATTTAATTCAACCCCTGGGACAAAAAGCAGTCTCTTTTATATATATATATATATATATATATATATATTTACTATTTTACTTCTTTCTTTTCTTTCTTTTTCATTTGCAAAAGCAATATGGTTTGGTTAAAACTGAGAGGCTCAGTCAACAGGTATTTCCTGAAAATACTTTCCATAAAGAGCTGAATTTGGGTCTCCAGAATGAAAACTGATACTTTCTTTTTTTAATTTTCCAGCCAAAGGTTTCTATGATCTTGATTCTTTAAACAAGGCTGCCTGGATCAGCGCCCAGAACCAGCTAGTTCCATGTGATATTTGCGGGCGTACTTTCCTTCCAGACAGACTGATCGTCCACCAGAAGTCATGTAAACCGAAACCTGCAAAGTAAAGTGGATGTAACACACGTGCATACATATGCATGCATGCTCACACACACACTTGTACACAGACACATGCACACGTAACTTTCAACCACACTGTGAGAGAAATAAAATCCAGCTGGAGAACGCGTTATCAGATCACATGATCTGAAGGTCTCCAGAGAAAGATCAGTGGTAGCTACTGCAGTGTGGGGTCAAATGCGGTGATTTTAGCCCAGCAGTAGCAGAAATGCCTCCTCATTTCAGATGTTCAGGTAGCACCCACCTTGAAATCACAGTTTGAGAGGGAGGACATAAGGATACTTGAAGGTAATGTTAAGTTTCATCTTTATTCTTCTGATCCTGTGCATTGTTGGGTACATGGAGTATTCAAATGAAGAATCCTCACCAGCTATTTTTTGAATCACTGTCCTGTCAGGATGTCTGTTGCCCGAATGTGACATGTTCTTCAGCCCTGCTTCTTTCACAGCCTTTCAGGTTTAGCAAGCTGGACCTTGGAAAGCAGTTGTGCCCTCTACATGCATTTCCCATTCTATGAAGCATGTTTGTTTTGCTATTCAGCAAGGGCCAGAAAGAAATGACCTATGGCTGTCTTTCACTGAGGAGATCCTCAAGAGAATATCCTATAGAGGTCCTTCTTGTTGTCTTGCTCTTCAACAGATCCATGAGAGTGGGAGAGATGGTGTAATGTCAGGAGCTTCCTTGTCAGAAGGGACATTTAGCTACATTATCATTAGCTACATGTCCTGCTCTCAGTGAATGCTGTCACCTACTCTTTCAGAAACATGAGTCAACTTATAGGAAGTCAGCATTTTGGTGAGGAGTAATTCTCTGAATCTCAGTGGAAACAAAGCCAGAGTGATGTTGGTCAGAAAAAATAATACTTTAAATAACTGGCTCAAATTTTGTCTTCCCTTCCATTAAAGACTTGTCTAATCAGTGTAAAAACTTCCAGCTGAATTTGACTAATCAGAGAAACCCCATCTTGCTACCATCAATACAGCCAAGACTCTTCATTGACCCCCACTCAAGAGCTTAAATCCATGAAGCACTCCAGTATTCACACCCTTGTGGGACAGTGGAGCTCACAAAGCCCTTGACTGCTACAGATAAAACATTCCCTGATATGAGAATACAGCTATGGATCACAAGCAAAGATTGGCTGTTTTTAGAAAACACTGCAGAAGTGCCCTCTTCTTGGAGACATTTCCTGCTTAAGAATGGTACTCATAGCATGATTTATCCTCTACTCAGTATACCAAACATGCCAAAAATAGTATAAGTTAGAGAAACACATCTTTGTCATGAACCTGGTAAAAGAAAAAACATTTCTGTGTCAAGCCAAAACAAGCATGATGTGTCTGACAGCTGGAATGAAATACCACCCTGTCCTTTGTGCCAAATGTGACCATAATAGAGTGCCAATATGGGCAACAAGGGCAGATATTATACAGGAATGTACTGGGGGAGGTGTTTTAATATGCTATTTCAAAAAATGCTATCATGTTACACAGCAGAATCAGTGCCAAAACACATCAGTGAATGTGTTAAACACATGAAGGAAGTAATACTCACTTTAACAAGGTAGAGAGCACTTTTTTCGTTATTTTACTTACTCTGAAGTGTTTAATTAAGTAGACAGTGAGTTATTCAAAATGTATGACAAAATGCAATACATGTTGTCAACCAGCAATATGGGCTTCCTGAAATGATGAAAAAAACTGTATCTCGTGTATGTTTTCACCTTCAGGCTTAATTCCCTGGAGCTGGTTGTTATGTATTGTGTGACCAGTGGGACTTTTCCCAGAGCATTTGCACTTACTGTTGAACTTACACAAATCAGAAGAAGTGGATGTCTTCACACACACCAAAATGAAATATGGGTACCAGCTCCTTTTCTTTTCCAAGCTATCAAGCTGTGTGATTTGTTGCGTAAATGAAATAAGAAGTAATATCATTGTTCTGTTATTAGAGGAATACTCTTGGTCCCAGCCCTGGCGGACTGTTAATTCAGACTGGGAGAGAGAACAGCATTCTTTGGTGAAAATAATTTCCAAAACAATCAATGGCACCTCAGCAGTCGTTTCATCTTCAGAACGAGAATTCTATCGTCTGAAGATGGATATCTTCAGAAGTCAAAGGTTCAGTTTCTATTCTACAGTGCAAAGCCATGTAAACCCTGCAGATCTAGCCTTGTTAGCTTTTCAAATGTGAGAAGATTCCCAGGTGGAGCCAGAGCTGTACTGTCTGGCCTGCTTTTGGCTGGGAGAAGGCATGTGACCTGAGGAAAGAACAGGGGCACTGATCTGTGATTACTGGGCTAGTTCCTAGGAGCTGTTGGCAGACAGCATATATTACAGGAACCTGGAGGCTGTTATAATTTACATCAGGTGCTGGTCCACTGCTGGGTAGCTTGGTAACTGGAGGTTTATGAATGCCATGTAATCCCACCTTTCTGGCCCCTCTTCCTCTGTCAGACATGATAAGCACTTTTTGGCTATGTCTGCCTTACCTGAGTCATCAAACTTTGTTACAGAGTCATTTCAAGAGCACAGATGATTTTTAAGAGACTAATCACTCTTTGCACAATCAGTGCCATCTTTGTCATTAAAAATTTAGCTCTATCTTAAAGTGGGATTCAGGCTTCAAAGTCCCTATGTCATTCCACAAGTTGGGTTCAGGGTCCTGATGACTTTAACTCTGTTAGAAATTTTACCCAGAACGGTTGTTCTGAGTTTCATTCTAAGCTCTTCTCTTGTCTAGTCTTCTTGTTCTGGATTGTTATCCCAAAGAGTAATAAATCTTCCTGAAGAGCTGTGCAGAGTAGTTATAACTCACAACAGTACAGCTATTAACCATACTTTCAACATGGTGTTGTGTCTTGCACGGAAATACCCCTGTACAGGACCTTCTATCACAAGCCTGAAGTATGGCTTCCATGTCAGTCTCTGTGGGAGTCAAATGAAGATTTGGCAAATTGATAACTGTCTCTGCTGATAGGTGATTGCTTTTGAGCTCCAAACTCAATGTGGGATCTGTGAAACAGGAGTCACAGAGGCAAAATACTAGTGGGCTGCAAGAGGTGGTGGTGAGACCAGTGCCTGCAGGAACTCAGAAGGAAGCAATAGCACTCAGATCTCAGAGGCATTCAAGATGTGACATCCCCTTCCCTCCACAAAACTTGCTACAACCACCTTCAAAATTACTTATCGAAAGCATTGACCTAATAGTGTGTATCATCGCACTTCAAACACTACCAAGATAGGGCTGTCACTCACATCTGCAGTTATTCTGTCATGAGCTTTTCTGCTGAGCTTGCCAGCCATGATGATATCCTGTGCCAGTGATGATGGTGAGCTCTGTGGCAAGATTTGTCCACTGGGAAAAGCACTCATGGTCCATTTCATAGTTTGCTCTCTTTCAACACGCTTAAACTAAGATCTGGTAAGCATTTTTCATTATTACTTGGCATTCATCATGCTGCCTTTTTTGCAGAAGAGGAAAAGGAAATGAGAAGCTGAGCTACTTGGCTTCCTTTGTTTCTGTCCTTTGGCTATTTGTCACTAAACCTTATCACACCCATTGTTGGCTCACAGGCATTCCCMCCTCAGCCCCATTTCCTACTAACACAACACACCTAACTCTAAAGAGCTGGAAAATGTGTTCCGGTATTTCAAAATCTATGGCATTCCATCCAATTTGCTACAAATGTGCTGCTAATGGCTAAAATTATACCTGTAAAATGTACAAAAAGTCAGAACATGGATTGACATGCAAAGTTTAATCATTTTATGCTAATGAGCATCCAGTTCTAAACTATAAATAAAATGCCTCACTAATGTTTTAGTTAATCAGTTGAACCAACCAGTTCCAATTCAAGAAACAGACATTTTTGAAAAGCGGTCCTGAAGATCTTAATCAGGCTGAATGAGTTTGACTGAAGACTTCAAAAACTGGGCATTAAAGAAAGAACTCTCAACTGCATAGTATATACTAATATATACTGCATAGTAAATAGTCTATGTGAAATGGTGTAGTGTGGCAACTTGAGAATGTCACAGTGCTTAAGTTACCATACAAGCCTCAGAAGGCCCCACATCTTCAAGGGCCATAGCAAAAACTGTGTAGCTGACATTGACGAAATAGTTCAATGGACCCTTTTCCTTAAAGACTACCAGCACTTGGTAGCTTGAGGAACACCGATTTGTAAATACACTGTATTTACACACTACATAGATAATGAGAATCTATTTTGATCTGTGAGTTCTATCTACGTGGCAGAAACCTGGAATAAATATGGCGCTGTACAGAAGTTATCCTTCCAAGCACTACCTTCTGACCACTGACACAGCGTATGCTTAAGCTCTGGTTGAGGTTTTGTAAACATAAAATTTGATTCTACACCCACTGGAGCCAAGTCCTACACTGGCATATGGGTACAGGATGGACCCAGAAAAACAAAAGGATCAATCAGGCGTTGCTATGTATGTGCCTTAATCAAATTATTTCTTAGGATTTTTTATGGTGATACGCAAGCCTTCATGACTTGTGTTTGGTGATGAAATTTCACTGTTGAGGACTAAGTTTATTACTCAGTTCAAAGAACTGATCTAGGCACAGGGAATTCCAGAGAGGCTTTCATCTGAATCAGCATTTTCTTCTGGGCTCCTGTCTGCCCAGGTAGCTAGTTTTGCTTCACTCTTAAGTGGGATAGATTTTCTTGAATTCTGTATTTCTGAATTATATCAACCAAAGTGGGCTGAAGTGATTTCACTCTATCTGGGGACATGACACACTCAGCAAGATGATAGGATCATGCAAGAAAAACACTCAGTCGGGGCATGAGCTCCACTGGGAGACAGCTTACAAGCCTGGAAAACTCTCCCAGAAGTAGCCTGAGGAAGTTCTGCAGCTGGGACTGGCAAAGGTGATGGCGTTGTCAGCTTCCTTGTTTTTTCTCATTCTGGATATTCTCTCTTCTGTGCAGATTGTGTCTCTGTTGCAGTCCTATTCCCTGTCACCTCAGACTCTCTTTACCATGAGCTTCATTCCTTCCTCCTCGATGCCTTTCTCACACTTACTTGTTTCGTCTCCTTCTCCTGCTATTCCATCTATATCCCTTTGTCTCTACATTTTTTTTTACAAGACAAACTTGCTGTTTGTTTCTTGAGCTACTTATTTCCAGGAAAAAGCTAATAATCTTAACATTTTAATTATGACAGTGATATGACCTTTGGAGACAATTACTTTTTTCTCTGTTGTACCAGTTTGTTGCATTCTGTATCTGTCTTGACTATTTAGTTGGTTAACCTTTTGGAACGGAGACTATGTATATTCTTATATGCTGTTCCTTGCCATCTTACTCTCTTGTTCCTCAGTCAATCTCATAACTGATGTACACAGAGCAATATTGATACCAGGGCATGCAAAGTCTAGAGACCCATCCCAAATCTATATTACTTAGAAAAGGAAAATTTCTGGCACCAGCAGATCAAGAAAAGTGTTGATAGTCTGCAGAGGGTTAAGAGAGATGTGATTATAGGATTAGAAAACCTACCTGATAAGTGAGACTCCAGGAGCTCAGTCTATTTAGTTTATCAAAAAGATTAAGAAGTGACTGACTGACAGCCTGCACATATCCAGATTACAGATCCTTCTTTCCAGCCAGAAGAGAAGGGTTAACAATCTCCAATGACTGGAATTTGGTGCTAGACAAACTCGTATTAGAAATAAGGCAGAGATTTTTAAAAGAACACCGGCAGTTTATCAAGATTTGCTGTAAATTGTCTGTGACAGAATATTTATAAATTAATCACGGATTTTAAAAATCCATGAGATTCTGAAGGCGAGAGCAGTTGATTTGGGATAGGATTTTTACCTGCATAGGATAGGGTAATTGACTGGATTTGGAAGGTAAATCAGACTCCAAAGTTTGATTTGGATGAGGAGGTCCTGAGAGCAGCAGTGAGAAAGAGCTCTGGACAGAAAAGAGAGACAATTTCAAATGGAAGAGAAGCTACCAGTCCAGTCAGAAAGAGGGAATTGATTGCAAAGCAGGTAACTCTTTGCCTTTCTTGTTTTTTTCTCTAGCCCTAAGTGGAGAAATATTTACTTACATTAGCTCATAGGATGTGTAAATTTGTGTGGTTAGTAAACTGACTCAGGTTAATTCCATGCTTTATTTTTGTAATACATCTAATTTAAACCAAGTTATACTAACTACTGTCTATTTATACCAGGTCTAGAGCCCAGAAAGGTTTAAAGAAAGGGCACCTCCTGATGCCGCTTATGATAAATGCAGATTTTCAAGACCTCTTTTGCCATTCTCCTCCCACTTTGCACAAGCACTGGGTATGTATTAGCTTGGAGGAGGCAGTAGTATTTCGGCAGCAAGATCAGAGCATAGACTGCCACACCAGGCCTTGGTAGTGATGTGCTCCATTGGGCGATCTGGGTAGGTTGCCTTATAAAAGAGATCCCCACAGACTCAGAGCAGTGCAGATTCAAGTGCATACAAAGAATGCTATAAAGCTGTCATAGCTTCTCTGTAGTATCTTCCTCCCTGCCTCCCCTCCTCCACCACTTAGCCCTATTTGAGGCATTTGGACAGACGTATCTTCTCGAAGCCAGTGTATTGCCACCAGACTGCAAAAGATGTGCAACATGGAAGAAGCGGGAGTCAGAAGTATGGATCACCCTGTGCACTCAGTTTATTTTACAAAATGGCAAGCTGGGTGCCGTCGAATAATATAGCAGAGTGACATGAAGGGTTTTTAATCCCTTGATATATAATGTCTACATTACATCATTTGGCAGATAAGATTTAAAAAGAACATGCAGCTTGAAAAACACTGTTATGGATGTGAGACCAAAGAGACTTACCCTGTTCAGCTTATCAAAGGGAAGACTGAGAGGCTGTTTCATCACAGTTGCACATGTCATACTTCAGCTCTGAATTTTAAAAGATGAACCAAAGCTGGGGATAAAAACAAGCACTCACAATCACAGAACTGAGGTGCCAAATATTTAACTTTGACACATACAGCATCCTGTGCATGTATTGTAAGCTCATCTCATTCAGGTAACTTACTAGTGACAAATATCCTCACTGATGTAGAGTTAAAGATACCCAGTAACTTTTCCAGCTCTTCCAGAATGACCGGTTTAGCAAAACTTACCTTTCTGAAAAGGAAAGGGAAGACACCCAAGCCAGCTTAACTCTGTTCTTGAAATAGTCAGTGGAAAGTGTCTGCTACTGCTTTAGTGTCTACTGTTCATTTTGGTCTATGAAGCTGAACTGAGTGCCAGAGAGACTAGCCCCTGCTAGTTGGTAAGATGTGACTATGGTACAAAGTGGTCTGGACAGGCAGTTTCTTTCAAGGGAGGAAAGAGGCCTTTCTACTTTGCCTGTGAGTATATGATCAAAGGAGAGAAGTGCTTGCATACCTTGAGATCCAGCTGCGTCTAAGTCCAGAACTGTCAGCTGAGTGAATTGTGGGGCAAACTATTGGCTTTTGTGCGTGTTAGGCAGGAGCTGAGGATGGTCTGTGGGCTTGATGAAGAGTAAGTGACAAGCATAATGCTAGGCAGCATAGTGTTTTTAAGAGCGAAGAATGAAGGTAGATTCATGAAATGCTTCACTGCAGAGGGAGTTCATATTCAGTGCTGTTCACAGGGAGGACATGTATGTTATGGATATCTTGAGGTTTCACATTAGAACCAAGAAAAGCTTTCTGGGGTCTTATCAGAGCTATAATTTGATTTCTTCCTGATAGCGACCCACTCAAATGTTGGTAGACTCAGCTATTCTAATGAAAAACTGCATTTGGAGGGGATCAGGTCCTGATCATATGTCCTGAAGGCCATGGTCAGTGACTCCAGATCTGGAACACTAATGCTAAGTTCCATGTCCAGGACGTACACTGAACATCAGCGCATTCCAAACAAGCCTGGGGATTTTACAGCACTCAGAAAAGCTAAAGGAGAAGGCTTCTCATCCTTAATATTAGCATAGCTGGCGTTCTACAGTTCCAGCAATCCAGCCTGAGGTACAGGGAAGGATCAACTCGTACTTCTCTGAAGCCAAAATTTAACACAACACAGCCCTTACTCTGTTTTCCCTGCTTCTTGAGAGTTTCTTTAGTCCAATTTATAGCCTCCATCTGTCTGTATCATCCACCATTTGAGTCCTGCAGTTCATTTGTTGCTGAAAGCCTGACTGCAACACCTCTCTTCACAGATGATTATTAAGCTGGTGACTTGATTGGCTTGCTCACAGGCTAKACTTCCACATTTTCTTTTTAAACTTACTTTTCATCATGTATTTTCATTTATTTAAATATAATTGCATAGAAAACTCTAGGCAGTGCAATTATACTCATGATACAGATAATTAGTTTAAAACAACCAGCTATTCATTGGCATCCAAAAGCTGCATTCTTAGAGTCTCCAGTAAAATGAAACAACCCTTGCAGAGCCATTTAGAGATAATTTTAATGGATAAAATCAGCATGAAGGCATGTCAAAGCTTCACTGTCCTCATTGGTGAAAACTGTCATGAAAAGCCAGCTTGGTTGGCATTGGGAGTGGTGGTCTCCACACAAGCAAGATGCTTGTCATAAAGAAGGGCTGGAGTAGGAGAAGGATGGCAAGTGTTAAAAGCAGAATACCAGTACATGCCCATTATTTTCCTACATTTTTGTTATACAGATGTGTCTGATCAGGTCAACCTGGGCCAACAAGGAGGTTGTGTTTCTAAGACAAAACCTGTAACTGAAGCTGACAAGCTAACAACATGGCTATGCTACAGACTGCAGTATTGCATTCAAATATCCAACTAATTTCAAGTTTTCAAAATCTGACAGCAAAAGCAGTCTAAACATGATGTTCCAGATGGCATAATATACTGTGTTTCCAGGTAGATTTTGCAGCATGAATGATGTTCCTTGCTGTTGAGGTCAGGTTCTGACCCTGTGCCTGCCTTAACTCCTTTGAAAGTACTCTAGGTATTTCAACTCCTTTTGCATTTCTAAATGGACATGAAGTCTAGGAGCAATAGCAAGCTAGAACCCTTTGAAGAATGCCAAACATATTTTATGTGAAAAATTTTTTTCAATTGTATGTTTTCCCAGAAGACCTTAATGGACATTTGTAAAGGGTCTGATCTGGAGAAGGGAGAAATAAATGCAAATGAAAGCTGAATATTTTTAGGCTTGGATCTTTTGCTAGTTTGAGGACGTTTTTCTTTTGTCCCTATTTCAATAGCAAAATGGTTAAGGGAGAAAAGACAGTTTAGGACAAAAAATAGAAGACTCAGCCTTTTCTAAAACTAGCTTTGTGTTTCAAAAATAAAATCTCTTTTTGGCTTTTTTTCCTTTCATCACAAGTTTCAGATTCAAAAATTCCCCAAATATATTGTCTGTTTAAATTTAATTTCACTTGTTTCCTGAAAACTATTTGTGTGGAAGAAGGAATATTATTATTACAGCATATGTGACATTTTAATGGCAAAGTCCCATATGCAGCAGTTTCTTACTTGTCCCCCAAATTTCATGATTTTTTTAAACTCTGAAGAGTTATGGAGTGTCATACACACAACAAAGAAAAGGTGTTTTGGAAAGCATTTTGTTTTGCTGTTATCAGTTTTAGCCATCACTTACTTTTACACCAAGTTTGCTACAACTTCCTGTAGATGAGCTGCATTGCAAAAAATGATACTAAACAATAAACTGCATTGATACAGTTGATTCCAGTTTGAAACTGGAATGGTCATGGTATAAATCACAGCAGCACACACAGCACCCGAGGGTATTTGTGTAACTACACAAGGGGCTAAAATATGCAGCATAGGGGAGGTGTCAACTGTTCTAGAAAAAATTAAAGTATTTGTTGTTGCCCTATCCTCATAGTATTAAATATTGTACTGCAGCAAGAAGGCACTGCTTTTCAGTGTGTCAAATGTATTTTGTCCATTCTTGCAGGCAGATGSTTTCACATGTGATAACAGTCACCAAACATGCACCTTAAAATTTGATATACTTACATTTTAACAGCAATTTGAAAGTAAGTAAGTTTATTGAGGAGGACTTAGATGTTTGGAGGTTAGCCCCAGTTTAAAATAGTGAAAATCAGTCTGTTGGAGAAATTAGCACTGTTTTTTTGGCTTTTCTGTGACACTATCTGTCCATTCACCTTGAAATGATTAACCACTCTGTGTTTGCGAGAGGATTTGGAAAAATGTTATGCGCATTTGGGAAAGGAACCGTCTGGTCTGCCTTGTTTGCTCGTGAGTCGACAAAGCCCAGCAGGTGGCAATATAAGCACTTCTCGTAATTTGAAATCATTAAACTCTTGTCATCCAATAGCGTTATTATGACTTAGTCATTTATAACTCTAGCGTGCCTGGAAAATAACCCTCAACACTGAAGGTGATTTTATTCACTAAAATAATGCAAATTCCATGTGTGAGAGTCTGGCATTCTTTCCATCCCTGGATCTTTCTTATATCTTTGGGATTTACCAAGTACTGTTACATTAATCTCAGGTTGAACAGTGTCTTGCAGTTGCTGAGAGCAGATTGCATCTAGAAATATACCTCAAAGATTTTCTTTATGGAATGGCTTTCTGAAAGTTGACAGAGTTAGCTCTAATCAGAGCTTTCTCTTGAAATGCTGTTCTAAGCGGTTTTATGTAAGTCTCATGAAGTAAATATTCTCATCTGGTTAAGGTTTCAAAAGGTTTATTCTATCTGTAATTAATCAGCTTCCTTCAAAAGTTCAGTATGACTGCAAGGTCGAGTCTCCTGATAGGTAACTGATCGCCAATTACTTCTGTACATGAATGTACATTGTTTAGAGATGAGTGAAAATACTTGAGATAGGAGTAGAATATTTTGCTTCTAAACCCCCTCAGACAAAGAGCTCATGGAAAAAGGCATGTGTAGGTTACACAGGATATATTTAAGGAAGGTGTTTCTAGCCATAAACTACTCTTGTGAAGTGAGCTGAAGTTCTGTTTATTTATATGCTTAGAGAAATATATCAAGAAAGTGAGCCTAGTGGACATAAAGTTTTCTTCTGGGCTTCTGGGTACTGAAGTAACTGGAGAGTCCCCCAGGGTGAAATGAAGAACCAAAAGTGCTGGAGAGCCTCTGGAACTCTGCAGGTACTGTTAAGAGATCTGACAGACTGTAATAACTATAATACTTCACACTTCCATCGCATCTTCCATTCAGCACTCTCCAAGTATTTTAAAACCAGTCATTAGCTAAGGCTTACAGCTTCTGCCAGGCAAGTCTCATTAATGCTGTTTCAAAGTTGAGAAATTGATTGCTGGAGTGCAATGTTACAACACTAGTCCTGTTTTCCTTTGCTCACTCTGACTTCCAGGAACTGGACCCTGGCTAAATTGTTCAGTAGGAACTTGAAAGTTTGCAGAAAGCCTGATCCTCTGAACTATAGCAACCAACTGAGAAATTCAAATTCATATTTAGTATTGCAAGACCAGTTCTGGAATAAGTCAGATGCAAGTAGACCAGTCTGCCTGTGCAGAGCCCAGTTAAAATCTCTGGGATTTTCTGTAATGTTGCAGATAAACAGGTTTTAGTAAATGGGGACCCAAATAGGGATTATGGAGAGTAGAACTGGTTGTGTATGCTCCTAGTTATATAACACAAGAAATTTACTGGGAAACCTGCTCCATCACAGGTCCCTGATTCCCCAGTTATACTCATGTAATATGTGCTACTTACATTCTTATCATGCATCTGGAGTGAAGGATGCCTACACTCCAGGCAAACCACACACAAATGAGAGACTAGTTCACTCCAGGTATTTCTTCTTACTCCCAGCTGCCCCTACGACTCATGAAGGAACCCTTCAAAAATTTCCCAACACACCAAGTGCCCAGGGAAGCCAGGAGATGTCCTTACCCTATGTGAGAACCATTCAGAAGCATGCTATAAATACCAACATCTCACATGCTGCACAGCAATTTTCTCAGCTTTTGTTCCTTAACTTTCTGGTACCCTGTTTTCTCTTTTGCCTTTAATCATGGGGCTTTTTGCTTCCCATTTTGGTCCTCTCAAA
>NW_020450874.1:159794-183440 GCF_003343035.1 Apteryx rowi | reverse complement strand
AAAAAAAAAAAAAAAAAAAAAGAAAGAAAGAAAAAGGGAAAGAAAAATAAAAAAAGAAAAAGAAAAAGAAAAAGAAGCTGTCTTAGGCCCAGGCCCAGTCTTAGTCATACATGGACTCCAGGGGAGATTATGATCCTGCCTTCCGGCTGGGCTCTGCCAAGAGTGGGATCATGGTTTTAGAGTCAAGAAGTCTTCCCACAGGCAGCATCAGAACTCTGAGCAGGTTGCTGCTGCTGGCTGTGACAAGAGCTGAGGCCCAGTCAGTGAAAGAGATGGAGACCATCCTTTTCAAAGTTAGACTCTCTGACAACTGTTCACAGGAAGAGACCGTAGTCTGACAAGCCAAATTCTTCTGCCAACAGTGTGTTGTGGTGCTACTCAAGATCTATGACTCCCTGGCCTTGGGGCCTGACCCTTCATACACAGCCCAGTGTGGAAGAAAAGCATCAGGACTCTGGCCTGCCATTACCATCTGGGTTTGATGAAAACAACTTAGCTGAAAGGCCACCCAGTAAGAGGAAGGCATGGACACCTCCCTTTCCCTGGCTACCCAACGTTACATGGATGCTCAGCTTCTGAGCAGGAGCCTGTATAGGTGAGTAGACAGCTTTCCTAGCACTTGTTCCAATGCAGGGAAAGAGGAGGTGGGAGGCAGCGGGGGGGAAAGGCGCACGTCTGGGGGGCACAGATATCCTGCACCGGGTGGAGTATGGGAACTGTCAGCAGCTTCCAGAGCTTTCCCGCATCACTCTTCCCTGCTGTGTACCACCCACAGACTGCATGGAGTAGCTCGTTCTTTTAGTGGCAGCTTCCCATGCCCAGAACACTTCCACACAGCCACCACTGTGTCACAGCTTGGCTTCCCCCCAGCCGAGAGTGATATGCACAGCAACAGTGACAATTTCTATTGTATGTGTAGCTCCATAATGGCTCTTAATGGCATCCATACCCCACCACAAACTTGGCACCATTCCCACACATAGGAGATCACACAGTGAGCAGTCACAAGGGATCAGATGAACATCTCCAAGAGACATTCAGCTTCCTCAGTTTTGAAATACATCCACTGGTTACTCTTCCTAAGAAGGGGAAATCCAAATCACAGTCCTCAGTGCAGTATCATAAGGCTCAGGTTTCTTGGTGCCCAGCCTGCATATATTTAAGAACCCGACCCTCTGTGTCGTACTGGGTTGTCTGAATATCCATCAGAGGATGTGTCCTATGGAAAAAACATACTAGTAATGCAGGCAAACAGGTGAGTCTTTTGRATTTTAGCATGTATTGATTTTGTCTTCTTTTTATTACATTCTCTGAGCCTGTCCTATTCATCTCTCCTTTCCTCCCTCCTGTTTTCATTTATTATCTATCTAACCATGTCTATGTTATGAAACTTGCTTTAAGTTTCAACTGACATATTTTAAACATTGCTAAAACCTGATGGAGGGGATTTTCTGTGGAAACATTATGTACACTCCACCACAGACTTGGAATTTTTGTGGATGAGAAACTTGGTGGAATATCATATTAGCAAAAGGGAAAAAAGAAAGAGACTAAAGGCTGAACCTTGGTCTCACTTACATCAGAGAATTAAGTTAAATTATTTTTTATTTAAATTTGTGTAACTGAGATCAGACTTTGGCTGTAGCATGTATTCTGTCAAAGGCAGAAGACCACAGTCACCTTAGGGACAGCGGTCAATTATATAACCATCAGGCTGCCTTTCCTGTGCAGGTGGTGCAATGCTATATCATGTATTTATGCTCCCTAAACATCTGATTTAYTAGATCTGCAGACTTCCCAGTCTCCATGAGATGTTTTGTAATGAGGAAGAAATTAATGGTTAAATTCAGAGATGGATGTGAACCACAGAGTTCAAGTCCAGACTAGAATATTGTAAATGTTGGGACTGGGAAGGAGGGTTCTAAGGTTTCAATTCATCCAGTTAATATGGAGCAGAAATGAACTGGGGGAAGCTGTCTGGCACCAGCAAGTGTCTGCAGGTGCTCAGCACCAATTTAGATAGAGCCACTATGAATATTCACAAATATAAAAAGAAATTGGACTGTTCCCCACACATGCATGCAGGATTCCAGAGAACAGCAGGAATAGCATTTACGGTATCCTCCTGACCTTGAATTCACCTCATCCTTTTTCAGTACATAAACTACTGTAAATATCGGATGTGACATACTGCAGTTTGATGCAAGCCAGTACAAAATCACACATGGTTCGTTTAAAGAAATACCTCCTCTTTTAACAACTGGATATAATCAAAGATGACCACATTTCCGGTGTTTCCTGTATGCACCTGATATTTTCTTCTACAAGCTCTCAGTTACTGCTGGAAATACTGCACATCTTGTGCAATAATGCCAAAGATAAGAAAATGTCTGCTTTGTACTGAGGCGTAGCGATTGTTCATTTTTATTTTGGTTACACAATGCACCTCTTAATACTCATAGCAAACCATAAGCTGGGCATTATTTTAAAGGGTGGTGAAAGATGTATTTTAAGTCAAAAAGGAAACTTGCCCAACCTCTGCCCCATCTCCTTACTGAGGACAGGAGTTGAGGATGTGGTTCCCATGGTGTAATAGAAGACAGGCAGGGCCAGTGCAGAGCCCCACAGATTCTGCTTACAAGAATACAGTAACAAACTTCTAAGAAAGCTGGGCACGTACAATGAGAACCCCACTTTGGAGAAGAAGAATCTACTAGATACTGGATTAGTAGCAATTCCCAGCAGTCCTCCTTTATGCCCTTCCTTTCCACTGTCTAAGGAAGCCAGGAAGAGCAGCTGCAGCTTTTGGAGAAAGGAGTGAGTTAACCAGCCTAACTTCTGAGAGATGTTACCAATTTTAAAGGGGGAGAATGGCTGGCCCTTGTCTCCCTGAAAGAATCCCCCCTAGGGAGATGACATTTTACTTACCAGAACTGACACCCACCTCAATCTGCCACTTCAACTTTGTGCTGGTGCTACAGCCAGTATGTCACTATCCAGTCGGGTTTTCTCTTATCACAAACATCAGCCGGTCTCTGTGTCCAAAAGTCAGGTGTTCTCCACGTGTTCTTCAGATGACCCAGCACTGGAAGAGAGCCCTCAGGTCAGGCTTCTAATCTGGAGACAAAAGAAATGGCTATAAAATTTGAAACTGATTCCAAAAGAGAACTATCTTTTTTTTTTTAATGCATCCTTTTCCTCCACTAGAATGTTGAATACGTGTCCTAACCACTGAAAAATACATTTTAGAACAAAACTTATCCTGTAATGGTGATGCCAAACTTTGACCAACTCCATTGTAACAGTTCCTGGGCAAAGAACAAGTCCAGAGATATAAAGGGCAGTGTTAGGATCTTAGAAGTGATAGCCAATTAAATATTTTGCAAATATGGAGTACTGTTTGAGAAGGAGAATGGAAATTAAGAATACTTGATTGTCAGCAAGCTTTTGCCAAACACATGCCTTTTATCTTTATCCATATCACAAATTCTTAATTCCAATCTATGTATCTGTGCAACATTCTAGGAATTATAATACTTACCAAAATGTAGATACTCTATAGCACTAATGTATTTAATATCTATATTAATATTTAATATAAAGCAGCAATGCAGGCTGCTTGAAAAACTTCAGGTGAAAGGGATCACATTGTTATGGAAAATTAGGCTTGCCAGCCACCATAACAGAGTCTGACCCTAGGTTCCCGCAGAGGCAGAAAGTCAAAGTCAAATTGGAGCAAAATAAATTTTAATGATGCACATGTGGTAATTACAGCTCGAGCTGGGTATCTCCAAAGAAGGACCCTGAACAAAGAAATCCCTGGGCAATTATACCCTTACAATCTAAATTCCCCACCTCTCATGCGATAGTTCAGACCAGTCATGTTTAGACCTGGGGTCTTCCCCTTCTTCATTGGTCCCTTCGTTGTCTCTTAGGCAGGCTGCCCCTTGTCTTATTTTCAAGGTTGCAGCTTCTGCTGTTGGTCATAATTTCTCTGTCTTTCTGGCTTGAACCAGCTCTGGGGCTCTCCTTTACKTAACTAGGTAAAAGTTCATCATATTATCTAAGTGCTGCCTAAGGCTTCAGCAAATTTAGCTACTCATGCTAAGCAAGTTTATATAGGTAGTGTTAACTCATGCTTACATCAGCTTATGTTTGCATAAGTAAGAAGGATCCATCTCTAATACACTTCTACAGCCTAATGCTAGCAATTAACCCTAGACAACTCCTGTCCAATGTTCTCTAACAAGATAAACACCAAGTATTATTTGCTATTGTCAATTTGATGCCTTAGAAATATTTTTTCTTTAGTCATGAAAATGTTTCCCTAAAATATGTATTTTTTATTAATCAATCATTGCTAAAAGCCAGTAAATATCTAAACAGAAAATCACCCAGCTTCCGGATTTAATAGGTATCCCTCTGTATAGCATAAGGTAATGCACAGCAGTGGCATGTATGTGTTCCTGTGTGTGTGTGTTTGTGTAGGTGTGTCTATTAGGCAAAGAAGGGAAGGAAGCAAAAAGTACTTTAAAAATGCACTAAGGACATGAAACACATGTTTTGTTATACAAACGTGTGTATGAAATACTTCTTCTATGTATTTGTATGACTTTTGTTTCAACATCTTCAAGGTTGCTTGATAGTTAATTTACTACTTTGTCTGAAAGGTCCTCACAAACAATTATGGGTGCAACACAAACGTGTCACTCTAAAAGCTGATACACAGTGGCAGGAAACACCACAAGAATGGACTTTATCACAAACAAGGACTGGGTGAACCTGGCAAGTAGCAAGAGATCAGTAGCCAAAAGATTATCATTCCTGAGTGGATTATTTTCTACAATACGAACTCCATTTCTTGTTTGTTCTGTTTGAACATGAAAGATATGCCGTTGCTGGGAAGGGATACTGTAGTTTGAAAACAGGGACAAAAGCTCTATGGCAAACAAAAGAGTGTTTGCTGAGACTGAGTCTTGGTTGTCTGAAGTACTCCAGGAGGGTCTGATCTCAGCTCGGTCACTAGTGTGCCATGTAACATTAAGGAAATGTAGTGCTTCAGTTTCCAAACAAGATACTGCTACTTAGCCTCTTGAGTGATGTTATTTCACTCTCAGGCATGCACATTAATGAAGCGATAGCTTGCAGAAGTTCAGTTTACAGTGCTGCTCTTGTTAGCCACAAAGCACAACAAACTAAAATCCAACCACTTTCTGGAGTCATTGGAATGACCTTTTCCATTCTTTAAGGCCTTGCATTTTATCTGTGTATCTGTTGTGCCTTCATGTAAGTCAGTCTTTGCAAGCAGAAACTAGAGCTGAAATCCTGGCCGTACAAGCTAATAAAAATTTTGCCATTGATTTTGTTGGAGCCAAAAGATTCTGGGGCATTTACATGGCATAGTTTTCTAATTGACTTGTACTGTATTCACTGATTATTCTGTGGACATTAAAATAATATTCTGTGCTTCCAGCAGGAAAGCAGCTGTCATTTTCTTCTGTGGCAGTGTTGCAACACAATCTTGGATCATCACACAAAAAAGTTATGATGTGTCACTAATAAATGCTTAAATGGCACAGATCTCTGCCATTAGATCTGTGAAACAATACCYGTAGCCTGCGTATTTTTGAAGGCTCAAATTCTCCTTGTTTGGGTGCGTCCATATTTTTTGCCATACCATTTCAACTAGACTTTTAGAAATTGCTGCAACTATCCTACCTCAAAGACATGATTTATTTAGCTTGATGGATGGCTTAATGTAGTGAGTTCTTGCCTAGGTGAATACTTTGTTCCTTTAAACCACAAATTCAAATTCTAATAGCACCAATTCACCTCTTCATCCTTCCAAATCAAAACAGAATTTCATGGCCTCTCCTTTGTTAGAAGGATATGAGTTATATTAATTATTCTCAGGCATTTTATGCAAGATGAGATTTTCCAGTACCTTTGATCAATCTTCCTTTCTTCTCTTTATTGCCTAACATGTTTCATGTGAGTTACTTTTCTCTCCTTCATGGCAAACTGGTGATGCTGTGCAGCTATAATCCCTAAAGTGCTTTGTAAATAAAACACAAACAAAAGAGTCAATGCTATGTGAAATAAATGCAAAATACCGGTCTCTTTTAAAATGGTTACATGGGACAATAAGAAGCTTCAGAAAGAATATTTTTCAAAAGCAAAGGAGGAAGAGGAGTGGTCAAAGATTATCTTGGTGTTCTCCCAATGCACCAGTACCCTTTGTGACTCACAGCAGCCTGTAAAATATAGTTCTGATTTCATCCTTTTTATTATTTTTTTTATATTCCTAACTTACCAGTGCACATAGAAACTGTATTCATTAGAAGCTTGGAAACAATAAGACTTGTATCCCTCTTAGACTTATACAGTGTTTATGCTATCTTAGAATGTTTATCCAAAACATATTTGTTTCCACAGGATAATAGCACTCTGCCCTTTCTTCAGTGAAGTGAGCAAACCAAACAGCATAATTTTTCAAGAAAGCAGGGTCAAAAAAAAAAAAACAAATGTTCTAAGGAAAGTACCTGATTTCACTGTTCAGTCACACTGATTATTTCCTTTTAACTTTCCATCTCTTCTGATTTAAAATTATGTCTATTAGGGCCTCAGTTCTTTGGCTCTCTCTCTCTGTTCAGACATCAATCCATGAGCAAATGTTAGCACAACAGAAGTCATGACATATTTCCTTTATATATAGTGTTATGCACTTACATTAGTCTGTCATATTTGACACATTCTGTTTGTGGTATATGAATAATAAGTTTTGTAACTGTGACTGATTATGCATCTTGCAAACTTTCAGTAATAATTATTTCGAAAATAATTCACAAGGAGAAACTGCATTTGGAAACTGTTTCAGGTTTGCTAGATGAGAATTTAAATTATTGCAATGACCCTCATTTAAGCTACAAGGCATATGCTGCTATCTTTACTCCTACTAGTGTTTTCCCCTAGAGTGACAATGGCATTTTTGTGTAAACAGAATCAGACTTACTGTGTAATTATTTAGAGAACTCAGTGCAAAAAATAATTTTTTCATCTTATTGTGTAGATTTAACAAATATTATCTTATATGTTGCAATAATTATCATTAAGATATGCTGGCTGATTTCTCCTGTTCTGCAGCTACTTTGTGTCAAGTTACTGATAGAGAATAGCTCTAAAGCTGCTGTAGTTTATCACAGAAACCCTACTTCTACTATCTCAGAATGATAGTCAAGACTTGATATCATCATGGCCTGGATGGACCTAAAATAGATGAACCCAAAAAGGCAAAAATATTTTGAGTTTGCTTGCCAAAAACCTCTCATATCCAGTATTTAATATTTCAGGGTCTTGTGGCTAAAGAAAATAAACACAATGTCAGAAACAATGGCTTTCCATTTTGGAGTACTTTTAAAAAATACTAAAATGGGAAAAGATATGTCAGGCTGGGCTGCTTAACAGCATCCTTTTTCATGACAGCTCAATTATCAGAAAATCCACCAAGATACAGCAGCTCCAGATTCAATCCCTTCCTCTGCCTTTGGGGATGGAAACAAACAGCTCCCTTCGGAGTATCTCAACCACTGTGCAATACAGTACCTGGGAAGGTTGGAAAAGGTGTTGTGATCTGTCTTATTTTAAAGTGTTCCACTTTGTGTACAGCACTAAATAACTGCGGGAAGGCAAAGATTCTTCCTCTCGAGAGAACGTCAGAGCAGCCATCATGGGTAGGGCAGAGCCCAGCTCGAGGCTGCCTCACACCAGGAATAGGTGGGCAGCCGGGGGGGTCAGAGACAGATACAGAGCCCTGGCACCGGCTGAGGGAGCAGCAGGGGTATCAGCCAGAGCTGTGCAGAGGATCCCTGAGAGGGGAGCAGCCCTCATTAAGCTGGAGATATTGGGGGGCCTAACAAACACCTTTCACCCTTCCCCCCCCAGAGACAACGGCAGCATCTGACGGAGCCAGAGAACCCCAGAAGGACCCCTCCTCACTGCCTCCTCGCCTGGGCTTTAGGGGTAAGTGAGCTCAGGGCAAAGCAGAGTCTCAGTGTAACAGAAAGTTGTTGCTATTGCTGCACGCTTCCCGCCCCATCTGTCTCCTCTTCTTCCCCTCTCATCCAGTACACGTGTACCTATGGCTCTGTCCCTGGGATGGTGGCACTGTGGGATTTCTGGTCTGTGCTGGGTCAGAGACACTAAAATACTACAAATAATATCAGTATAATAAAGAGCTGAGTACCATGAACAGGAAGAAAGAGCATACAAGTAATATAATGATTGGTACTGAAAGTATCTCAGTTAGGATGTAATTTTATGTAGCTTATGTACTAAAATATCTAGCAAGAGCAGGGTGAATTATGGCTGGTTTTGCCTTTTTAAGTTTAAATGAGACAGTTAACTTTAATTGCTGTAGTTTTTCCTTACTTTGGAACATAACACTAACAGTAAAACAAAAACAACTCCTGTTGATGTTGTACCACTTCCAAAATCCAAAAGGATCAGTTATATCCATAGAAAGCAAAGCCCCTGCTACTGACACCATATCCTGCCTGCAGCTTCTTTGGATCTGATATGTCTGTGGAGCCATTACAACGAGTGCATTTTATGAGACATTGCCTCTGATATTATTATCAGGCTCTCCAGACATGATACCATGAGAGAGCTGTCAGTGTGGTGCTGTGATACAGTATGTCACTGAATTTTTCCATAATGTAGCTGAAACTGTCACAAGAAACAGCTTACTACGGGTGGTATGTGAGTGCACACAGCTTGTGTGCTGGGGCAATTGTTTATTTTAAAGTAGTGAAAAGCATCATTTCATAGTAAGAACTGAGGGACTTAGTCTGCATTTCTTTTATTGTTGCCAATGGCAACTTCTTTTATCCAAAGAGAGTAAAATATGCTTTTAAGTGCTTGCAAAGCCCCGGAATGTTTGGTTTACAACAGTATTAGGAACTGACCTATAATTACAACTAGATGTGGCACTAGTAATTTATTTGGTAAGCTCCTGAAGTGCTGACTATTTCATTCCTTCTTATAGATTGAATTTAGGTTGTACAAAAGCAGGCAAAGCAGAGGGACGTGGTTTCCCCTCACCTCCCCTTCCCCCAGGAATTCTAACAAAGCATGCTGTTTCTGGACCCAGTCTGGATCTAAATGTTTTCTTTTCTTCTGAATCCATGGAACTCTAAAAGTAGCAGCTGGAAGTGGAAGATGGTTATACTGCCTGTTAGAAAGGAAGCTAGAAGTGTGTCTTCTTACACAGGTGTAAACTCCACTGCTGGTGCCCAAAGCTAGATGGAGATGGGTCTGTTCCAATTTGGAAGTCATTTTTGTGGTGGTAGTCAAGTGCTGTAACTAATTCAGTAGGGCCTGCTGAGAGTTTTGCTGAAAGACAAACATATTATCTCAGGCCCACTGCCATGCCAAAGCACTATATAGCTTCAGCTATCCAGAGTAAGCAGAGCAAATACTGGTCTCCTTGAAACCTCTAAYACAGACATGCTTTCAGAATCGAACTCAGAATTTTAATTCTAATTTTGCCATTAACTTGGGGTTTTAGCCTTAAGAAATTGTAACTATTCCATTCTAGACTTTCCCAGGAATAAGAAAAAAACAGACAGAAGCCATTTGAATATTGCAGAGGGTTTACAGAGAATAATTCAGGTTGGAAGAGACTTTTGGAGGTCAACATGAAGACTTTTTTAGGCTTGTCAGCTATTGAGAAATACCTACTCTAGATCAAGTGATTTGGACATACAGCTAGGTAGACATAGATATGTATATTTTAAGGAGAAGAAGCAGAAGAAGGGGTAGAAAGGTCCAGTGAAGTGTGCTGTCCACCATAGCAATAGTAAGACCATCTACCCCCAGTCTTTGGCCAGAGGTATGGCACTGAAAAGACAAATCAAGAAACGTATAAATTGGTGAGTATCTCACTCAAAAATGACCAAACATCTTCAGTAAAGAGTAACTATTTCCATGAATGTGACAAGGGAAAAGTTAATTTACATTTTTCTATACATCTTTTTTTGAATTTTGCTCTCAGTGGTTCATAGCTTTCTATCTCTCTCAGTTGAGAAGAAGAAAGGTGCTTTTGATTCTTGTATCCACATAATTGGACAGAATATAGTACCTTGCAGAAAAAAAGCCAAGGAAAAGCATGTCATATTCTTTCTGATACTTCTTTATCTATACTTTATCTCACTTAAATGCTCTAACCTTCCCTGTGAATGAATATAAAAGGCATAGTCACACAACACCTGAAAACAAAGACGATACCACAAAACTGAATGCACTGATTACATAACTCAAATATCAAACTGTGCCTGTCAAATGCTTACAGCAGTCTTCACAGAGATCAGTTTACAGGTAAGCTCTTGGCTGTAATATCTTCCTACAAATCATTTGACGTTAGGTATTGCCTGAAATAAGTATATTCACAAAGGTTTTTTAATGAGAAATTCACACCAACAAAAGAGAGCTAAATTTGAAGGATAAATTGTTTGTTATAAATAATTAATGTAAATTGTTCTGCCAGTAGCAAAGGAAAGGCAATCTTCCTCACCTTTGTTGTATGGATATAAAGCACATAACATGGCCATCTTTAAAGAAAAAAATAGATCACATTAAATTTCCAATAGTAAATGAGAAAGTAACAGGAGAGATTTAAGTTACAAAGAAAAGTTGTCAAAGATCTCTAGAAAGAAAGAGTTTTAGGTTCTGAAATATGGAAGAGCCATACTCATTCCAGTTACAGGCATGAGGAAAAAGTGGGTGACAGGAATAGCAAATTTACCCATGAAATTTCCATAGCTCCATCTAGAATTATTTCAGGTACCAAAGGGTAGTACACAAATAGCGCTGTGAATATTTTTACCCCCATGTTATCTAACTTTGCTCTGAGCTCTTTTATAATGCATTTCTTATTTGGTATCTTTTCCTTCATTTTCCTGCCTGTTTTGCCTGTGTCCTGCTTACTCTGGTTGGTTATCCCTTCAGTCTTCTGCGTTGCCCAGTTAATAGAGAGCCCTTCTTCTCTATGCTAATAACCTAGTTGCGACTGTACTTCATGGATCTCACTTTGAATCAAATTTCATGGGAGGATATAGTGAAAGATACCAGTGGCTTTTTGGACAGTGTTACTGGATCTTTTCAACATATACTTTTCATTTGTGCTGTGGTGATCACAAGGGACAGGTGAACTTGCCATCATTGTATTTTTTGTTTTCCAGGGACACATCATTTTGTTGTTGTTGTTATAGTTGGCCAGGAAGTATGTAAATTCTGCTGTGTTTTCAACAATTCAATACACTCAGTGGGATCATAATATTTGGGGGGGGGGGTGTCTGTTCCTCTTTCCCTTTCTCACCACCCCCAATAATAATTTACACAATGCATGGAACCATTAGGGTCTTCAAAATTTTCCACTTATCCTAGAGTACAAGTGCTTGAGTTTGCTTTTCTTATGTGCATGTACAATTTACCACACCAAAATAGCAGGTTGGTGTGATGTTGTTTGTCCTTTATTTGCCACAAAATTTTCTTTGTTAAAAAAGAATGTTGCATGCATGTTCTAACAAGAACTGATAAATCTTCCTCCTGCCCTACTTTTCAGACTGTGCTAGTCTCCTTGAGTGAAAATCTCATATGATAAACTTTTCATGAATTGGACTTCCAGGATTATAACTGAGAAAAACACTGACTTATAAAGGTGTTCTTTCATGCATAAGGAGAAAGGTTTATCCAGCTTGATCCTATTATAGACTCTGTTAGCACAGCTTATACTATTACCGTGGCAGTGCTCCTTAATATCTCTGAAGTTAAAAGTCTGTCAGCATTTCTTCAGCACTCTCTTTGAACAACACCCACTCTTCTTCTGCCTCTCCTAAGCTGCACAAATATATGTGCTTTAAACAATCTGTTTTGCCTAAACAAGGCACATAGATATTTATAGCTGCTGTTCTGTGAGATTGTAGGCTGCATTATGTACACTGAAAATGGGCAATCACATCAAAGGCATGTGAAAGAAAAAATAGAATGGTGATGAACTTACTCCATGGTTTTAAGAATGACAGCTTCATGGAATAAAGTAGTGTCTATTTCCATCAACTATCTCTATTTTTGTGTTACCGTACAAGGGCTTGCCTGAAACTAAAAAAAACAAATCTAGGCTTAAATTCCACTGTAAAATAAAGCATTGTTTTTAAAACTGTTTGCCTAGCAGAACTGAGGGATCTGATACTTCAGGACTGATCTGCAATCTAACTCCATTCCTACAATCCTGAAAGTATCTTGTTATTTTAAACAATGAGAACAGTTTCATTATGGAAGTATAGAATTACATCAAATAAAAGACTTCCTATATAAGCAGTGTTGCACTCTCTGGCTCCCTCAGAAGCCAGATCTGACCTTTAAGACTCTGCCTCTAAGGAGATGCAAAGAGCAAACACAGGATAAGTGGCAAATGAGTTGACTCCTGCAATATGGAAATGTGGCATCTTTGAAGGTAAAATCCTGACCAGAGTGAAGCCAGTGGAAATTCTGCCTTCTTTTCAATAAAGCCAGAATTTCACTCTGCATGGAAGTTTGCAATACTTTGACAAGCTCACTTTGAGCCCTGTACATCCTTTAAAAAAGAGAGAAGAGTCTCACTGTAAAGGATTGTTTTAACTTAGTTGACCCACTTCTTTTCACCACTACCCACATATGAAGTGACAGTAAGTAGTTCACTCTGAACAACTGTAGGATTGCTCCATACCTTATTAAAGATGGAATTATGTGATTGTGTGTCTCATTCACAACAAACAGAAATGAAGAACCTGTGTTCTTCATTGCAGTCAAACTCTTCCATCACCTTTGAGCATTCAGAAACAGTGAATTAAATTCACTAACTGTGGATAAAGAGAATTCAAAAAACCTTTTGTATACTTACTCTTATCTCGAAGTCTTAAAAATAGTAAGGTTTGGGTAAGCAACCATAACTCTGACACTAAATCCCCATCCACTTATCTTATGGGATAGTATTTTAGTGTATCAGGAAGTTCACAATACATGTAATAATTTCTATATTA
The DNA here is from genome assembly GCF_003343035.1 of Apteryx rowi. Lineage (NCBI taxonomy): Eukaryota > Metazoa > Chordata > Aves > Apterygiformes > Apterygidae > Apteryx > Apteryx rowi. The sequence continues at coordinate 170,364 of NW_020450874.1, read as the reverse complement.
CTGACTACTTATTGAAAATTTAGTTTGGCTCTAATTCAGAAAGAAATAGTAACAATGGACAATGCTGCCCAAAAGACAAATGTGTTGAAAATATGAGGAATTTGCCTTGCCTATTGTTGATGTAATTGTTGAAATAGCAGGATAAAAAAATTCATTCCACTGCATTATGTTCACCAAACACTCTAGTACATTTCTCTTAAAGCCACTGTTCAGTTAGAATGAAGCAGAGATTCAGCTTTAAGCAGAATACGTACTTTGACATTATTTCCCATATCATCATCATGTGGGAAATGAAGGATAGATATGGAATGAAAGTATGGAAATGCAAGTTTCCACAGCTGAGATATTGAAATAAAAAGAACTAAAGAAAGAGAGAAGGGGTGATGAATAGATCACATCCACCCCAGAGAAATAAGATGTGGCAAGTAAATTTCTTATTTCCTTTAGACAAGAATTACCTATGTAGTTAGATACAGGATTTTGGTTTGGATGAGGTTGTTTTTGTTTTTTTGCTGATGCTACTCTTGTTTAGGTTCTTGTTGTTTATCCTTGGTTAGTGTTACATATGAAAGAATGACATGAACTGAAAAAAAAAGGAGCAAATAGAGCAAATGGAAGACATGTTGGGTCAAGGATATTTGATGTAAAATAGCAGCTGGCTGAAAGAACACTTAGAGAGGCAAAGAACAATGTCGGAGATATGCATCTTGGTGCTGGGTCAGAATTATTTCATGTCCAACTGCTTGGAATGTTTTATTATTTCCTTAAAGTCAATAAGGCATTGAAAAGCCATCCCAGCAGTCCAGGGACACGTGCTATTTCTATGCAACATTTGAATAGATGGTTAACAATGACTTGTCATTGGGAACAGAATTGGATCTGTAAAAAGACACATGAAAATAATACATGAATTTCTTTACCTTATAAATGTCACGTGGGCATCTGTTTGGGCACTACTTTCTGTTGTCCCCAACAGAAGAACAATACCTTTTGTAATTAGTTCATATGACTGAAATTCCTTTAAGGTATTTCRCTAAGAGTTAACGCTACTCTGACCTATCTTATCTCTGGATCTGCCGACTGTCTTCCCCACCTTCTTATAYGTCATAATCAAATTTTCACCCTCTTATACTTGATGCCCTGTATAATTCCTCTTCTGTCTGTATCTTTGCTATCAGTACTTCCTATTTCTCTCTATTCGTTGGTCCTTCTTTTTCTGCCCTCAGGTTTCTGCCCGCCTTCATGTTCCATCATGCATTTGGAAAAGCTTTGTGAACTCTGGGTGTTTAACCTTGACAGATGCTGAGACTGCAAGTTCCATTGCCTTCCCTAAATGGGGTGGCTTCAAAAGAAGATGCAGGGTTCAGGCACTTACCAGTGTCAGGATACAGGTACTCTCTTAGTTTTGTCTATTTTATTCTAAAAATTCACAAATCCTTTCTTTTTTAATTCATTATTATCTCCATTGTCTCCAATATTTGAATTATTGTTTACATTTTGCTTTTGCTCATATCATCCTTAAATGATAAAAGTAACCCTTAGGATGACTTTAGACTAGGCCTTTTCATGCGTTACTATTACTAGATATCATAAAAGCAATAGCTGGCAGAGTACCTTGATCATTGTGGCTGGCCAGGAGACAGCCTGTTTTGGCAGATGGAGATTTGGCTAGGATAATCAATGAGTATGTGAGCTTCCATTCTTCATTATTGCACTGTACCATATCTGGCCTAGAATAATTTTCCACAGGGTGAAGGATGTGACAGCCTATCTCAGTAAAACAGGGACCTAACAAACTCTGATAGTGCAGATACAGCATCTGATCCAATAGGTTTCTGGGTTAAACTCCAAGTTCTTGATTCAGATTTGCTGAGGCATTCAATTTTGACTTGGCAATCACATAAAGGGGTGTGTGGGGAGGAGGGCTGAATAGCCTRATCCTTGTGTTGGTCCAATGCCAGTTCCCAAACAGTTTAAAGCGATCAAAAGGCATTTCTAAACTACACCAGCTGCTAGCAGCTCCTGAGGAGCCATCTGCCAGGTTAGTGCATCCACAGCACAAGCACAGTCTGGTTATGCAGCTTCCAGTTCCTGCACAGGGAGTAGAAGTTGTATGCAAGACACCAGCTAGGCATTAACGTAAGGCTTCCTTGGACATCAGGCAAATTCTTACCTGCCAGATGACAAGTTTCAAGCTCTTTTGCATTGTTCTAGAATGGCAAAGATACTAGATAAAGGAGAGAAAATGTAATTCCATGTCTTGTTTTTCAAAGCTCTCAGCAACCTAAGTATTCTGGAGTTCCCCTCATTACTCTGACACACCACCACAACAATGACAATCTAGGACAACGGAGTTGTCACTAAGAGCAGAGGCTGGTACTTCTATGGTGGCCCATGGGTGTGGAACACTTTGCCAAAAGAGATTCAGATAAATTAATCTGTTTTCTTCTGGAGAAAAAATTGGAACTTATTCCTTTGCCAGTTCAAATAACAATAATAGCTCAAGGGAAAGACACAAAAGAAAGAGGAGAAGAAAAGGAAATGCATCTGGAGAAGACAGAAAAATAACTCTAAAGCAGTACACAAGGATAAGAAGATAAAGACAAAGAAAATATGAACACTGCATAAGATGTATTATCGTTGACTACTACTATGATCCTTATAGACATATTGGAAAGAAGAAAATGAACCATCAGAGATAGAATCTCCACTGGTGTAAACCAGCAACATTCTTCCTTGATTGCAAAAAGCTATGCCAATTTAGAACAGCTGTTATTTGGCCCATACTTTTTTTTCTGGTTTTATTTTTGTAAATCACAGTGATGATCATGGGACAGAGGGTGGATTGACAATATGAGCTGTGAATCTCTTGGGACATGTCTGCTGTTTTGAGTTTTCAAAGCCTTTTGAATGCTTAATGCAATGCTATTTGAATAACTAACAAAGTTTTCTTTGGCAGAAACCCTATTTGGTATCAGAACAACTAAATGATGACTTCAAATGATAATTACCAGATCATGTTGTTGCTGTTTCATAATTGCATGTTTGTGTGTTGGGAGAGGGAGAAATTAAATTCTGTATCATTGACCATGTCAGGAGAATTGCTATTCTGAGTTCGGAGGGAGTAAGTTTAGACTTAAACTGAGCTTTTCCTTTGAAAATATGCTTTCTTCTTAATGGAGAACAACATGTTGTTTCTTAATTAGATTTTGGTCTGTTTTGCCCCCAGTCTTTATCCATTTGTCAARTATATTTACAAAGAGTACCACAATCCAACAAGATTTTACAATTGTGATTTTTTTRCAGATGAGTTATTGCAAACAAATAGGCTTGCGTATTATTCAGCAGCAATGGCAGAGTTGCAGGAAAAAGAGCCTAAATTATTTCTTCTTTAGTTCACAGACCTTTTAAGTAGATGTGAACTAGATATCAGAGATGACAAACAGATAAATAATTAAAACGGAGAAGGGAAACAACAGCGAAATACAACAAAGCCAAAGGAAAATACTGTCTGAAAAGATGTTGTTTTTAAGTAACTCTATACAAGGAGAAGAAAGACAGGCTTTCTGTAGAGAGCCATTGAGTATAGGTTCAGTCAGTCTGAAGATTCACAAAATAATTTACTTTATCCACTAGGAATGTATGCCAGTCCTGACTTAAAAATCTGTAACTTGCTGGGTTAATTATGGTAAATGAAAATATGATTCTCCTGTGCTTTTCTTTGTTCATATTACTATTTCAAATTGTATCATATGGAAGTTCAGGCAGGGAGGTGTTTTAGTAAGCTCTGGTGTGCTAAATAAGCTCATATGAACTGGGATTTTTTTTTTTTTTTCTTAACAAGAGCTCCAATTATGTTCAGAAGCATCTTGATATTGTCAGCAGTTGAGGAAGGTGAAAACCCTCAACAGGTGACCACAAAAATGAGACTGCCTTTTCCCTGATGCTACAGGTGAACTTCCTGGGACAAAGCAGCATCTCTAGAGAACACACCCTTAGTCTCTTGACTGTCGCTCATCTGTGAATGCCTCTATTCTACTTCTATGCAGCTGCCACATCCATCTGCTACCATCCCATTTCTGAAAGTTTGTTATTATTTTTACCTACATATTATCTCTGACCTTGACACGAATGTTTTGAGAGATTGTTTAAGAAGGGATCATGATGAGAGTGACTTGTAACTCTGTAGTATGGGCACTATATTAGCACCCTTACTTCTTTAAGAAGCGAAACAGACTACTGCTTAATGTGTCTTCCTTTGAGTTAACCCAGCAAAGAATCCTTCTGTCTTCTAAATGATTCACAGAGAATTAAGAGAGAGAAAGAATTGGTGTTTACTGCCAAGAATTGATTTTCAGGGGCTACTTTTAGCTATCAGTGTGACAGGTTCCTTTCATATATATAGATGGATGTGTGTGTGTGTGTGTGTGTGTGTGTGTGTGTGTGTGGTTGTCTGAGATCCAGCTGGCCTAGGAAAGAGAAAAGAGCCACCTATCCCACCATTTAAAAATTCTTCATCTCGTTTCTGTGGCCCCCAACCTGCTTCCCCTGAGACTGATTGCAGAACTCTTGATTTCAGCAGTGAAGTACCAGGTTGACTCCTGAAGTTGAAGCTTTTTCACCCTACCATTTTAATAATAAATAGTCCTCCTCTCTTGTGTAGAGATTCATTATGAAATAGTCGAGAAGTCTTCCTTTGCCTTTCTCCTTGGCCTGTATTACACAGTCAGTTGTTTTCCAGAGATTTCTCTAGAGTGTTTTTCATATTGTTATTTGAGCAATTACTTAAAGATTGTTTGAAATGTCTTGCTTTGACCTAATTCAGGACATAGAGCCTTCTGTCAAGTAACTAACAGTAAGTGTGGATTTAAAAATTCTTAGAATCATGTAATTAACTGGGGCATCTTCAAGATAGTTTAATTAGCAATGGTTTAATATTGATTATAGTTTATAAAATTTCGCATTAATTTGTAGGATTACTGTGATTAGAATTCACTTCTAGCTCTTAAAATAAATTTATGATGGTGCAGCTTTTGCTTAAGGCCCAAGTCAAACACACTGTTTGGTTTTAATTCAATTAAATGTGTTGCACAGTCAGGATTTCCTCTAATGACTCATTCATAGCCCTACTGAATTGAAAAGGATATGTGTAAATCGACATTGAACTTAAACTCCAAGACTTTTGACTTCTTATCTTGCCTCTAAATTGGCACCATACACCATGTTTATATTCTAGTCATATAAAGAAACAGCTCTTCCTTTTTTCCCCCTTGTTTCTCTTCTCTAATGAGGTCATATCAAAGAATGCAGGTCATACATACAGGATGGGAGGAAAGCCGAATGTAAAACTTGACAACGACCTGCACATGTATTCCCGGTATAACCTAGTTGCTAAGTGAAGGAATTCCCACGAGCTAGTTAGATGCCATAAACTAATATAGGAACTTACAGGATTCAGCTGCTTTGCAAGATCTGCTTGCGTGTGTGCCCTTGTTTTCTGGTAAATGCAAGCCCACCTGCCCCTTGGCGAGAGAGCATTCCCATAGTGAGCAATCTGGGTTTACAACTGGAGAGAGAAGAAGCTACACCAGGAGAGTTACGGAATAGAAGATATGATCTGTTAATTCAGGGTCCAGTCAGTTTATCTTGTGGCAACCTGTTTGTGTGGCTGTATCCACATGTGATCTTTGTATAGCTAGCAGAGGAATATCAAATAGAAGAAAGGAGATATGTTACTGTCTGTAACTTGTTTTGAGGACTACACTTAAAACTTTTTCCAGTTTGTCAAGATTTATTTTCCAAATGAAAATCTGCAACTTCAAATATTCACAAATTCAAAGTTGTGGGCTTGTCAGTCTCAGGAAGTTCAAATGAATAATTTACTTGTCTACCCCAAAAACTTTTGAAAGGTGGCTTGAAGATATACTGGAAATATATGAATGGTAAGGAAATTCTTGAGAACAGAGTTTTGTTTTTACAGTAGGCAAAAGTGTAACTAAAATCAGTGTCAGAGTTTTGACTCAAAGAGCCAAGCGAGAAATTGGACCCAGCATACATAATTTAGCAGTGAAGCTAATTATCCATTACAACAAAGTAGTTAGGAGCGCAGTGATCAGGATTAGATCACTTTCTGAAAAATATTCTCTAGTTCAGACAGGAATTATGGGCTTTTATGCCAGAAGCTAGAGTAGCTGATTACGATAATTTTTTCTGACCTTTTGATCCAGTAATGCCATGTGCTAGCTTTTCAACCGTATGTATTATGTTCAGTTCTCCTGCACAGTTCTGCTAAGTGTGTGAGCAGGAGCTTGGATCTCATGTTGTAAAATTCTCTGTATGATTCACACAACAGAATATGTCAAGTCAGTAAATATTTAATAAAACCCACGTTTAAGATTTCTTCCCTCACGCTAGTTGCCAAGTAAATGACCTCTTAAGATTGCAGAAAATACCTTCATGCACAATCCCAGAAGCAAAGCTGTATGCATTAAAAGATGCTTTCAAATTAATTATTCAAGTTTTCTTAATCCCATTTTTCCTTATGAATGGGGATCCACCCTGCATTCTTTTCAAGGCAGCTTCTTGCTCTCTGAAATTTATTGACAGCAGATTGCCTCAGTGTGGGCTAACAGATCAGGTTCAGACATTATGAGCAACATGAAAAATAGTACAAAAACACGGCAGAAAAATAATTCATTTTTATTGCAGTCCCAGATACATAGTCTCATGGTTCCTTCAGATGTAGCACTTACATGCTGAAAAATAAGTCTACCATCAGATTCATGAAATGAGACTGTTTGTTGTAATGTAAGCTAAACAACAGCCAGTCAGTACTTCTAGTAGCTTATGACATGTTTTCTTTGTTCTCTTAATCAAACAGAACGATGCCTCTATATATATTTGCTGTATGTTTACATGCTTTTCAGAATGGAAATGTCTTTCCAAACTGAGTACAATATTTGATGAAAATATTGAAATGAATGAAAAAAAAGTATGAAAAAAAAAGAAGGTGGGAAAAACTGAGAATTACTTTTGGAAATTTAAAGTAAGATTAACTGGGATCTGTGTCCCATTTATCTCTGCTCAGAAACTGAAGGTAGGAACAATGCACCTGCTTTGGGCTCACTGTTTTGAAATGAGTACATAAATTGTGTAATGCTTTCAGAATGGGAGCTATTCTTACTGACCCTCATAGCTGGATGGGATCTTATTTAAAGAGAACATTTAAATGCCACAATGACTGCTCTAAATGACCATAAGTCATCATAGATCATCATATGACGAAGTTAAAATTTTGCTCTTTGTCATTTCAGCAGATACATGGTAGTTGCTACTTTTCACTTAATATGATACTATAGGTGATGTTCTTTAGTGGGGATATCACACCCCAGCAATTCTAGGTCACCATCTGGAAGTCCACAGGCTGCCTTTGTATATGAAGTACTTGAAAATCCCTAGGGCTTTAGTAGCTGTTTATCTATACAACAGAACGCTGATTCCCAGCCTTGCTGTAATCAAGCTGCACTGAAGAAAAGTGGCCATGTACTGCACCGTACAGGGGTCATCTCTTCAAGGTCCAGCTGCCTCCTTTCCATTCCTCCTCACCTTTGCCACCTCAGGATTGCTGCGCATTTCCAGAAACAAATGTAGAGGAACTGGAGTTGGTCCTGCACAAGAATAGCAGAGCTCTTGCAAGACATTTCTATATGGGCTTCGCTCCTTAACCGAAATATACTCATGCCTTCATGGGCAGTATTAGCAAGCAGTACAGCATTTGCTGTTAAATCTACTTCAAGGTTGTCTCTAATAGGAGTTTCAAAACTAATGGACAGTTTTCCCTACTTTCATTAATATCAGTGGAAGGATTGCTGTGATTGCTACCGACTTCCATTGGCACTTGACGAAGGCCACAGAGTTCAGTTTTGCAAGGTGGTGCTTGTCTGCAAAGGATCTGGCTTTTCCTGCRTGCATCCAACCACAAGCTTTATAGTTATGCAAATACCAGCCTCAGCTTCATTGGGTAGGAATACTGAGGTTCAAAAACCGTGAAATGATCCTGGAGAAGCTTTCTGGAAAAACAATGTGCAACACATTTTCAATCCGTCTTTCTCCTTTGTGAATAAGGTTACAGATGAGAAGATGCTTATATTTCAGCAAAATTTTGTGTCTATTTGTGCATGTGGTAAAAACAGAGCTAATGTCCAGTGATTTTCTTTTAGACAAAAATAATGATGGTGCCATGTAATTGGCAGTAAAAATAAATACATCCTGAAATTATGATGTACAAGAACTGAACTTGTATATCATAATTTACTTTTTGTGCAGGCATATAGCCTAATCAGCACTTCTTATTCAAACAAAATTTCCAGCAATAAGTTCAGAAGTGGATATATAAACAGGGGTATCAGCTCTAATTGAGATACTATCATAAATAACACATACAAAGACACTTGGCAGGCTTTTATCTAACAGGCTGTATTTGCATATGGATGGTATTTATAGCCTCTAAATTAAAATAAGGTTTTTCTGGTTTTGTTTTTTCATCAATGCTGTTCTTCAAGCAGGCCATACTCCTATATGACATTGTGTTCTGGAGTTGACCTGCATTCCTATCAAACCATTTAATCACACACAGCTGACCGACATTCCTTTAGAAAACCACCTAATCAAATGCATTACAAATACCCCAAATGGTTACTTAATCTCCATATATGTACAAGTGTGAAACATGCAGTGTCCAAATATACCCTCTCATAAAAGCAAAAGACATAAAAGCAAAAGACATTTCCAAAATAAACCTTTTAACCTCCTCAGCCTCAATCAACATAGACCATTTTTATGGTGCTTAAGATAGTGCTGTTCCCTGTATGCTTGCCTGGTGTAGAAGGTTAGATTCACTGTAATCCACATTCAAGTTTCCTTTTAACACATCTTAAAAATGTGGTTTAAGAAGAAGGAAATATAACAGCGTTTCCATCTTTGGGCAAGGTATCAAATGAGCTGAAAAATATCTGAAAATACATGAAGTTGCAGTGCCTAGATAGCTCGAGGGAAATACCACGAAGTACTGTGTTGCCTTTCATCTCCAAGTCTCTGGGTTCAGATGAACGGTGTCTCGGGGTTGTTACTGTCTGATGACTGTGTCTCAGGATTAAGTGGAAGTGGGAGTTAGCGATTGCTTTTTTATGCCCAACAGGCATGCTATGATTAGTAGCTTCATTACAAATCCCCATAGGAAGGACAGAGACCCAGTGAGTTGGACACTGAAGTGTTTTCCCCGTTTCCGGAGATATTCATCCAAAACAGTGTTAGGAGCTGACTGATGTGGGCATACTTGCAGTACTGCTGAGTGTGCTGTATTTGTTCTGTGGACAATAGTTCTCCATAATGCCGAACTAGCATAAATTCACTTTAATTTACTACTCACATCTTCGGGGGGTTTTTTGCAATATTTGCTTATCAGAGAAAAGACAATCTAAGAGGTTCCGATTTATCTTTTGAAATGTAAATGCACACAAAAAGGGGGAGGGGAAAAGAGAAGGAAAGGTATWAAAAGGGAACATTTAAGAGGCAGGACGGAAAATGTGCATAAGAACACGAGGCGAAAAAAATCCCCGTTAATGCTGTGAAAACACGGCACAGAAAGGCCAACAGTGAATTATGAAAACGAGGAGAAACGCATGTAAAAGACCCTCCAGCACAGCCAAAGGTTCGCTTTTCTGCCGCTTTCCCGTTCCCGTCAGACGTCGTGGTGGCAGGACGCTGCTCGGGTGACCATCCCCCTCCCGCAGCGCTGCCGCTGGAGGCACCTGGCTCGTCCGCGGCAGAAGCCCCAGCGCGGAGCAGCGGGTGCAGAAGCCGCGCAGAAGCCGCGCTCGGGGCCGCGCTGGCCCCGCAGGGTGAAGCGCAGCCCGGCTTTCTCACAGCGGCAGGTAGGACGAGGCCGATGCAACGGGTCGTGCCGCTGCCGCCAGCTAGCTCCATCCGCACGAACTGGAAGCGAGCAGAGATGTGCGCTTTCCAGGTTTTATAGTAGACCAGAAAAGCAAGGTTTTATTTTAAACAGATGTGAACGAACTGAGCTCAATATTTTCAGGTATTTTTAGTGCAGCGCAGTGCCGTGTGCTTAATATTTTATACAACAGCATCGTATTTTCGCGTGTTTGGGGTGGCTTTTTACACACGTATAAAAAAAATTGGGATGTTGCCAACAAATTGCAGCACGGGAGCATACACCTACTGCTTTTAGCACGTTTTGTTAAGTGCCTTTCTTAAAAGAAGAGAGCGCCGCTTCCTCGACAGACCCGAGGGCGGCACGAATGTGGCGTGCGGGCATCGAGGCAGGGCGGCCCCCGCCCCGGGCGAAGGCGGCTGCGGGCCCCCGGCGACCGTCCGGCCCCGGCCYCGCTCGGAGGCAGCCGTTACTGCGGGGGGGCGGGGGAGCGCCCCGGGCACAGCGCGAGGGGGCGGCCCAGGGGGGCGGGGGCCGCCTCAGCACGGCGGAGGTGGGAGGGCGGGGGGAGCGCGCACTCCCGCCCCCCGCCCCCAACGGCTGCGCCTCGCGCGCTGG
>NW_020450874.1:29947-159104 GCF_003343035.1 Apteryx rowi | reverse complement strand
GGCCGGGGCGGGCTGGGCTGGTGCCCGGCGCGGTAGTCGGCTTTTCGTGTCAGGGCCGTTCCCGTGGGGCAAGGGCGAGCCGGGCTGCCGCGGCGGCGGCAAGGGGAGCCCGGCCGGGCTGGGGGAGCGAGCCCCTTCTCCTGACGGGGAGCGCTGCCAGCCGGCCCCGGGGAAGTGCTTTCCCAATGAAATCAGGGCTGAATGTGAGGGATTTTATTAGAGCTAAGTATATACATGATGTCAGTTCTCCGAAGTGCCACTGTAAAAATCATTCTAGTGCAGCTTCTCTGTGAAATCTGAAGCCAATGCAAATTTATTTCTGTTCTGTTCAGAGCCAGACGTCTCTTGTGGGGAAATAGCCTTAAGCACCGTATGTGTTTCACTAGCGCATATTAAATTTTAAAAGAGAATTAAGTGGAAGTTGCCTGTTTATAACTGCAGGGAAACGTTAATGGAAGCAAATACTAAGTTACCTGTTAGAAAAACTGCGTTTTCGGTTACACTTTGGTCAGTCCAGGAGTTTGTTTTTGCAACACCAGAGGTCAAACCTCTTTTTCCTACTGATATCAATGAGAGTTTTTTTTATGTGAGCAGATGCATTTTATATGAAGAAAAGCTTCAGGATCAGAACCTGATTGTTCTGAATAGAGATTAGTTCCCGAATAGTCTCAGGTTTCATTGTCAGTGTTATCACCTCATGGGATTTGCGATGTTTGGCTTAAAGCCACAGCTTTAAGAGACAGATTAATCGGTCACAAGTGCTTCTCCAAAAAAAAAAAAAAAAAACCCAAAACAAACAAAAAACCCACAAAAAACCCGCCCTCCTAGTCCTTATGGTTCCATAGAAAATCTTGGAAGCATGGCCTCATTGTCTACCTAAACAATCCAACCACAAAAAGTAACCAGAAAAGTTAAAAAATATTCTGAAGCAAATCACAGGATTGTTGGACCCATTCATGATATTTAAAAAGCTGAAGAGAGGAATACAATCATAGCATTGGAAAATAAAAAGGATTTTCTGTCTTGTGCAAATAGCTCTGATCCTGCAACTAGTAATTATGTTCAATTATGTGCATGTTTTTAAGTCATTGTACAGTGTGCTGTTGCAGACTTTCATGGGATCCTCCCCTAAGCAAGTTCAGTGAGTATGTGTACTGTATATACTCCTAAGGAGCCACAAATAATATGATTCATCACCTTACTACCACCCATAAACGTGAGCTCTTTCAGCCAAAGATCCCCTGCAAATAGCTCACGGAGCTGCCCGGTAGCATGGTAAGCCACCCAGTTTTCTCTTTAACACTAAGGGTGTGAGTATGCCTGTGTGTGCTGTATCTGGGGCCACACTTTGAGGTTTTTGCAACTAAACTTAAAATCTGATTTTAAGAGCAGGGTTGAGGTGTCCCTCAAGAGGGAGTTTAGACACATTCAGAAAGACTTTTTATGTGAATAATAAAATTAGAGTTTAAGCTAACTTATTGTCAAAAACCCCTCTATCTCACCACTGTAGTTATGCTTTCAGTATTATGTATTTTTTCCTTTACACATCCATTCAGTTAGCACAGAGGCTTAGCACCCATGCCTAGTGTAAAAAGGAATAATTTTCAGCACTCTTCATAAATTGTGGTATATTTAATTTCTGCACATTTTCGCATGTCAAAAACTGACCTATGCAAACAGGGTCATCTTTTTCACCCAATCATTAACCACATCATAACCCAGCAGTTCAGTCATCTTTCAGATCTTTATGATTTCTAATCTCTGTCCCTGACTCAATGTGCTGCAGAAAGCAAATGTGGCTTGTAGTTTGGCCAAAAGACAGATAAAATAGAACCACTTCAGAGGAGGTGGGCAGTGGAGAGTGATCTCCTAATCTGAGGAGACTCTAAGGAACTGGCCTGTTAGGAACTCCTTGCTTGAGTGAGTGGGCTGTGCTATTTTAAGTGGCGTTTTAGAATAAGGAGATAGGCAGTCTTTCAGATAAGCAGATCACATAGTAGGTAGTAAATTTATATTAAACAGAAACTTACCAAAATTTTTTCTGTAATAAGAGAAAATGACATAGTAAGTATGACTTGATTTCTTTTGAGACCGCTTCTAAGTTTACAAAAAGCCACATGTAAAAAGATAGACCAGTTGGACAAGGTGACTGAATGGTGTCTTTGAAGATGCAGTTCCTCCTTTGAGTGCGGGGRATAAGTGATTTATTTTTTCTTTATTTTTTTCATGATTCTGAAACCCATAATAGTATCACCTTGGCACCAAATATCTTCATATTATGTAATCATTTCTGACAAGGCATCACCAGAGTTTCAAGGAACTGAAGTCTCTCTTACTGCGCTTCTGCTTCCCAATTGTCTGGTCTTTCTGGGAGCTGAAACCTGTCCCCATGGTAAAGTCTGTAGCACAAGGTGGCTCTGGTATGTTGGGATCACCTCTTCCTCCATGTACCTGAGGTATGATACTACTCGTGCTGGTATGGCTCTCATTCTCACACAGTCCTCTTCCAGGACTTCCTGGGCCTCTTGTATCCACATCCTCAGCAGCTGTGCCCTGCTTGAACACTTTGCTGATCTGAAGCAGGAAGAGGAAAGCATGACAGCCCCGCTGCAATCGTTCTAGTTTCTGTCCTCTGAGATGGAGACGTGCAGGTAGCACTCTGTCGGCACTGAAGAGATACTAGCAAGTCATGGAAGCACTGAGCCAGAAGCAGCCCTGTGTGGGGGGCACAGCTGTCACAGAGAACAGCACAAGAGTCATACCGAGAATAACGCAGAAATATTGGTACATGCAGTTGTGCATCATTTGGCGTTGTGTGTAGTTGGAATGGTGATACAGATATCAGTATACTGTGCGTCACTGGCACAAGGAGGATTAGTTCCAATGGGCTTTGTGGGCTGCAGCGTATTTTCTCCCCTTACCCTATTCTTAAACACTTCAGCTGACCTGATGGGACATGCAAGTAGAGCTTTATTTCCACCACTGTCTGTCCCTCATTCCCCTCTTGAAGCTCCAGGAGCAATCCATAAATTGCTAACGTGGTTACAGGAGCGAGGAGAAAAAGCGAGGGGAGAACCTACCATTTTGATTTCAACTTTATTAGAATAAACATACAACTATTTCAGGGTACAGTTAAAAGTAAAATTTCAGGTTCTTCCCTCTCTCCTCCTCCTTCCTCTTGCAACCATGTTAGTTAATGTTAAGTAAAATAAAGAAATTTTTATATTTTTCAGCTTAAAATATTTGTGAGGAACCAGTTTGCCCATGCTTTACTGTATATGACTTGGAAAATACAGTGATTTTATACAATTGAAATGTATATTTTCACTGGTAAGATGAAAAAAATATACTTCTCAACAATTTTTTTAAACATGAGATCTTGGAAGGGAATGTAGTTGTTCTTTTCAACCTCTGTCAAAAGAGGACCATAACTAAATTAAAGGAAATAAACACGTTTTCTTAGATATCAGCAAGAGGACTTGGAGGGTTGTGTCTAGGGTTGCACTTTTTCTGGCAGATGTATTTTGTCTCTCAAAGAAGGCAGAGGAGATAAGCTTACATGGAGCAGGTGCATAATAAACACAAGGGAATTCTCTTTGAATGCAAATGTCGTTATGTAGTAGATTTATTTGCACAGTGGAATTATTGGAAACATTAAAATAGAACATATGCATCAGATAACTTATTGATTTAAAGTCCCAAGAGAGTTTTTAACTGAGAGAGAATCTATCAATTACTGTAGTAGAAATATCACCAGCTGCTTACCTGTCTAAGGTGTAATTGTAATTTCATCTTCTAAGATAAAGTTGCAAGTGCTTCCTTCACAGGTATGAAGATTTTACAGTTACCAAAGAGAAGACAAGTACAATCTAGCTTTCATAGTTTGGTAGTTGGGATAATCCTTCATTAAGCATATTTTTTTGTATTTTAAGGAGCATTTACAGAAGTTTTATTTGGAATATGAATTTGGTGGATTTTCAGTTTGTAAAGAATAACTGAATAACGCTTGAAAGTGTGCTTGTTTTTCTGGCTAAAATGTTTGTAAGGTTTGCTCTAAGCATTTCCTTTGCTGTTCCATTTCCTCCCCAGTTCTTGTTTGCAGTCAAAATGCTGGCATTATTTTTTCTTCGTTTACGCTGGAGAAAAAGGCGTTGTCTCACTTTATCTTTTAAACTCAATACAATGTGTTACATGGCCTCTCCTAGTGGATAACTCCCCCTTCTTCCCGTGTGCACATGCGCACACAAGCGTGCGCACGCACACACATACAACCCCATCTGTATTATTGTTTTTCTGTCAATCTGGGATTTACYCTTTAAAATGAAATTACCATCAGGAACTTAACACTTCCCTTCAACTCTCCCATTTTAACAAACTTGTTTATATCTGTGAGTAGAAATTAGGCTYTTCTGCATAGCTTTCTCACACGTGCATGACAGCACTATACACAAGATTATGTGTTGTAGTTATGTTGCTCCATGGTTATTCACCCATGTAATTCTTTTGCAGGATCTAGCCATAATGGCTGGCATTTTTCTTAAGTAATGGGGAAATACATTAAACAACCCAGACTAAAAAAAATAACACTGCTGGCATATTTATACATACATGTACACATCTCATGTTCTCTTTTATAAAAATCTGTTATAGAACAAGTTGTATTTTAGTACATATTCTGCCTTTAGTATGCTACACTGGGAGTTCCAGTGGTAGTCACAGTAGTAAACTTATGAAGAGCCTAAGAATTACTTTCAAATTGGCTCAAGCTTTTCAATATTGAAGTTGCCAGCATAGTGAGAGATTTATTAGAATATATGTAAATGTTGTCTATAAACTTTTTTTTTAACTTTTTTTTACATTTTTAAAAAGGAAAACCAAACTTGGAAACGTAGGGTACTCAGAAGAAAAGAGTGCTAGCAAGGTGTACAGACCCCATATATTCTTTGACCCACACTTCTATTGTGCTTAGACTAACTATACTCAATAGATTTTTTTCTCCTCTTGTACATTCAGATAGTCTTAAGGTACGTGCTTTAATTATGTTGAATACTAGAATAGTATCATTTTGGAAACTCATATTTTGAGCACTGGATRAAGTACAATATTTGTCCATGTTGCTAGGACATGGGCAAAAACTTGTCTTGAGTTACAAAATGGAATCACCAGGAAATAGAGATATACTTACATCATTAATTATTTGCTTTTTATTAACCTAAACCAGATTTTAAATTAGAGGTAAGGGAATTTTATAGTGGCTGAATATAAGCAACTGTGAATAAGTACTGTAATCTTGAACTCCATCAATGCTTTTTACTCTGTATCTGTAGAATCGTGGTTGCCTGGACCCCTTGGCTGACATTGTTCATGTTTTGATTAATGGGCATTCTAGTGATAGATGTGACTAAAGAGAGGCAGTGTACCCGCAGCACAAGCAACAGGTTAGGAAAAGAAGGCTTCAGCTATTCACTGCCCTTTTGAATGTGATACATTCTAAAACATCTTGATGCAGTATTTGCTCAAAGCAATTTGATGGCATAATTTTCAGGAGGCTGAGTTTGTTTGTATTTTTCCATATGCATGCTTGTAGTTATCTGTGTATGGTGTATTGGGTTATCCTTAGGAAAAGGAGAACTGCCTTTTAAAATCCAATTATGATAACAGGAATAGACGTTATGATTGAACAGTCCAGATCTTTGCAAAAAAAACACTGGCAAACTGGTTAGCCACAGGTAAAAAAAGTACATTTGTGATATACTGTTATAGAGTGGATGGTGCAGTTCCAAAAGTTAAAGTTTGGAGGTTATGCATGTAGTTTAATACATTTATGTTGGCTAATTTTCATTTGTGTTAGCGTATCATGTTGTATTTTTGGTGAATGGTAGTGATACTACTTTAGGTGATACATTGATTCTTTAATTTTAGATTCAGGATGGCTGTATACAAATAGCTCAATACAAAAATCTTTGAAACAGATATTTTGGGGAGCGTGAACATCTCAGGATTAATATAAAGTTGTCATTTATTGTTCAGCATTATGAATCTGCACTTGGTAAGTATGACCCAAATTTAGCAGTTATCTTAACTGCTCAGTAGTGCTTTGAAAAGCATTGATAATTCCAGTTTAGTGGATAGATTTTGACACCCTACTTGGTACCTAGAGCTGTCATTCTCCAAGACTGAACGGAGATAATTATTAAACTCTTACCCACCTCCTTACAGTTGTTCTTGAGGGTCGTGAATGAAGCACATTTCATTACAAACAACGTAATGAAAATTACTGTTTTGTCTGCGATGTTCCCCAAGTGGATGGGTTAACTTATTGCCTCTTTGCACTTCCTATTAAAGCACTTGGTGAATCAGGTCTTGAAGGCATTCCATCCAACAGCATTTCCTGAGTGTCTGGACTTTCAGCTGTGATCATGTGCTGAGGTGCCTGGGTCTGAACAGCTAAGCAGAGCATGACTGTGCATGCACTTAGGCTTTCTGCAGAGAGAAAGAAACACGGGGTTCTTATCCCTGCTCCCAGAACTTTCTGTATTTCACTAGCCTGCTTCTTCCCCGGTAGATTAGCCCATATGTAATCCTGGCTGCTGTGGGTAGATTGCTACCAGAATTTTAATTGTTTGGGTTAAAACTAGCTTGTGTATTTTTATATTTTCCTCTTAAGGCAGTTAAACATGCTGAAGAACTACATTCCTTCTGAACTTGTGCTGTGGTCATGATTTAGCAAAATGCACACAAAATCTCCTTTGAGCAAATCACTTGGTACACACTCAGTTTAAGAATGTGCATAAATCCTTTTTGTCACTTGCTGGACAAACTGTGATAAACTGTGGTTGAGGGGCCTCTGTGACTTCTCTGTGTTTGTGGCTCCTTGTACTGCAAACCAGTTGGCACCCTCCCGCATAAGAAAGTAAGTTCAGTGTTGCTGCTGTTTGTTCCTTAAGTGATACTTGGGTGTTGTGCACTGATCCCAAAACTGCTATGTKCTGAACACTTTTATACTGCTATTTTATAATTGCATCACTGATGAATGAGAGTAGGAGAACAACAACTGGGTATGATGTTTGTGTTTGAGAAGGTGAGGGAGGGGGGTGGGATGACAAGGATATTGCATATGCAGAAATGGTTTTCACAGCTGTGAGGGACTTTGGCTCTTGTCTTCTCACTTTCAAGCTGATCTAAATTTGATAAATTTGGAGGTGAAGTCCTGAACTTAAAGGACTTATCATCAACTGCTGGGTCTCTGCATCACAGTAAGTTCTGCCCCTATTAACAACAGTAGTGAATGAAGACATTATTGATATCTTGATGTTCTTCTGAAATAACTGGCCTTGAAACAGTAGATAACTAATGTGTCTGCTTAGATTAGGATTTAGGCATACAGCATTAGCGTCTCATGAAGATGAATGAGTGCCATTTACACTTCCTTTAACACAGTTGCCTCCAACTGCCTGCACAGTATAACAGTGTCTCTTATACAATAAAGCTAGGTGAGTCACTGTACCTGCACAGTCAGGTTAAGCTGGCCTGGCTGCGTGAATCCCCACAGAAAAGGCCAGTGCTTGTTACTGTGTTCTCCAGGAATACAGGGGAACAAAGTTGTGCAGGGAGAGGAATTAGCCCAGCCAATACAGTTTACTGAAATGGACACACTCTCAAGCATATGTTCCTCATCAGGTCCCCCATATGCTTTGCATGTATGTTCCAAAGCTTTTCTATTTGCAAATACAGATTTTAGATGACTGTAGCTACAGTAGCACAGTTCTCTGGATGTGTACACTGCAGTTGAGATGTGTGACTGCAGCACATGTGGACAGATCTATACTAGCTTTAATCTATAAGTGATGCGAAGACATGCCCACCTAGACTTAAGAAAGGGCTGTCCAAGTCTGCTGGACAGATTGTTAAGCCATGCTGAAGTCTGCTTTCATCTGTCTTCACTGCTGTTTTTAACTGTACTATTTAGATTACCACTAACATGGAGATTCCTACACATGCTGAAATCTATTCATGACTACACGTCCACTGCTCCCCTACTAGTGAGCTTAGTTGTTTATGCCGGAATTTGTCATCTTGTTATCTGAATGATTTGGGACAACAATCTCACCTTTGAATGGAATTATAGAAAGGGTGCCAGAGCGTGGGAGAGATTTCTGACCGTTTCCCGCTGCAAAACTCATGTTATGATCTGTTCCCAGAGTGATTATTTAGTTCAGCCTTACAGAACCTCCAAACCAAGGCCACAGATTTTTGCAAGAGCTAAAATCCAGGTAAGAGTCTAAGTTGACTGAGCAATGTTATAAAGCTAGCATTTTACAATGGTCTTTGAATTTAGAGCACAATTATGTGAGAAATTTTGCAAAATTATGTGAAAAATATCAGAAAGGGCAGTAATGTGGCTACTTGTGAGTTTATATAAAACGTATTTGTTCTATATAAAGCACAGCTCAACTTTATTGAAGGACTTGTATTTATTTTTAAGAGAAGTTATCGTGTATTTTTTTTCTGTGTTTCTCTGCTAAGAACTTTCCTTGAATTTTTTGTTTGTTTGTGTTTGGTAATGGATGTAATAAGGGTTAGTTTTGCTTTGTCAGTCAGATTAATTATTAAGTTATTCCACGGTCCTGCCTATGAAGTATGCTTATGATTAAGATATTGTGTTGCAACAACTGTGTCTGACCACAGCAAGTACACTTCCCCATCAGCTTTTAGTATCTTTTTTTTTCTTTTTTAATTTGGAAATATACTTTCCCTTCCTCATTTAAAAAAAGAAAAGAAGAAAAAAAAGAAAAGCTAATCTGTATCTAAGAATATAGTCTGAAAAGATCTGTTGAGTATCAAATTCTTTGACTGTGCAATTTTCATGCTATTTAACAAAGGCAAGGCAGAAAAATCACTTAGAAAATGAAGTTAGGGCATAGAAAGATGAATTCATGCAAATGCTTTCATGCCGCAAAAATATGTCACATAAATGTGATTATTTTCAAACAAAGAAAAATAGAAAATAGACTATAACAAGGCATGTTTCTGTGGCATAAGACATGTCATAGAAAAAGGTGAAGCTGAGCTTTTCAGTCTGGTAGAATGTTGCAGCTTACTTATCTGCCAAGAAAATATTTTGTCTCTAGATAAATGGACTGAAATAAATAAAATATTCTCTCATCTTTTCTTAAACTGTTCTTTAAAAAAGTATTTCTTATGTCTGAGCTTGACACCCTCATGAGGAAAGAGAGCAGCCTTGGTACATTGGATGCAGCACAAGAATGCAAGTATATAGCTACAAAGCCTGATTCTTGCACCAGGTGATCTTGAATAAATTATCTTTTTCATTTATCCACCTATAAAATAAAGATAAAAGATTTTAGAAAGCTGGGGTAGCAGATATTTTAATAGCAACATTCTTTTTAAATGCAGAGATCTAACAGTGCGTAATGCTTTTCATCATTAGAAAGACTTGGCCCCTTCTTAAACAGCTCCAGCACCTTCATAGTTTGAAGCAGATAACTGGTAAAATGTTTTGAAGTCCATAATGTTATTTTCCACCTTTTTTGCATATAGATTCTGTGGGAAGCTACTTTTGCTGGATATGGGACAGTTTTCTTGTGAGCCGGTCATTAATATCCATGGTCTTCAGACTTAGGCTTGCAGAGATTACCTCCCCTTGTGTACTTAGCCTTCTTCAGTTTCCTCTGCTGGCCTGCGTGATGCTAGGGGAGCCTTCCTGCAGGACTCTGCTCTAGACTGAAAGCTGGTTATGTGCTGGAAGCGGAGAACTTGCTGTGTCTTGTTGCCAGTCAAACTGTTGAAGAAAAACAGCTACCATCAGCAATAACGTGAGTGCTTTAAAAGACTGTTATGACAGTTATGAGGTTAGGTACTCTTAAATTTAAAAAATGGGAGAGGTAAAGTTTACCATGCAACTTTATGCTGTCTTTGCTCATTCCCTTTCTGGCAGGTTGGGTTGTGGTCAGGGATGTTTAGCAGATATCCTTGACTCATCTGCAAATAGTGCTAGAAGGCACATAGATACCAGAGTAMGCAACACTGGGAAGAGAAGAAATGACATTGTAATTAATACAGGCAAGTCAGCATTGATCAGTTAATATCCCTGCTTCTGTGATGGTGTTCTTGTATGATACTAGGCAAGCAACCCAAACCATTGTGTGGCAGGTAGCTACAAAAACTGTATGCTTTCACATTTGGGGTGCCTAATCTGATACGTAGAAGAAAGGAACACTCATAACTGCAGCTGAAGCCAGTGAGAGTTGACTCGCGCTCCTTGCAGTAATCGATAGGGTCTGGAGATACTGACAGATATGCAGGTACCCTCATATGCTGTTTCTAATCCTCGCACTTCTTCTGTGTCATTTGGTGGCTTCATGTGAATTCCTATGTCTCTGTTTCCATTTTCTAAATAGGGATAATAATACTTTCTCATCTTGCAATGGAGTTTATGAATAAATTAATGAATGGTTGTGAAACACCCAGACAATATAGATGAGCATCCTTGAAAAAAGCAGTGAGGAAATAAATGATCTTCCATTCAGTGTACGGCTTACATAGACTAAAATAAGTAATACAAGCTAGCTAAATGTGGGATGGGGGGGAGAAAAAAAACAGAAAAATTGGAAATAACAATCTAATTTTTGAAGTATTGATTATGTCTTGCATGAGGCAGGGATCCTTTTGTAAAACACTAAAATGCAATCATGCAATTAGATTCGGTATCAAAAGGACAAAGAGGTGAACAAAGGGATGTCCCATATTCATAAATCTTATAACTTTCTAGTTTTTGATGTAGTGACATTTATTTCTCTAACAGAGTTTCAAAAATGTAGTTTAATACTTGTAAAATGTTTTAGGAATCTCTAAGACAAGGCTCTGCAAAATCACAGCTTAAAATAATATTACTGCTTTTATAGTTAGTATTTCTACCATCAATCTCATCCCATCCTTTGGTTAGAGCATTAACATCTGTACCACTAAGTGCTAATAGTGAGTCATATCTGCTGCTTATATTGTTTAAAACAAATAGTATTGGTATCAACATAGCAGTGCTCTACATGGTATAGTATTGTCTAGGTGCAGAAGTTCAGTTGCAGTCTACTTCTGATTTGTGTAATTAAAAAAGTTGATGACAGTTTCAGAAGTCCACATTCTGATCTCAGTGTCACAGATGTAAATCAGGAATAATTTGACTGTTCGTCACTAAATTTTCCAGTTTCCACCAAAATTCAACTGAAATCGAAAGTTCTTGCTATCTTTATTTTTGACAGTGTTTGAATTTACCACAGTTTACACTGTTTAACTTTAAAGAATTATAGCAAAAAACATCATAGGCTTTGTCTGTAGAACCAGATATGAGAAATGGTCACTTTTGTTTGTCCTTTCTTCATTTTAAATTTATCAAAATATTTATCAAAATAAAGATATTTGCATAGATGTTAATAGTCAAGTGCCAGGACAAATTATGAAAAAAAGTGAATAATTTAATTTGCAGTAAAATTGTTGAACTGCTTTTTAATAATATTCATTGGTTTTAAAAGTATATACCTGTAATAATACTTGTATACAACCACATTTATGTAATTCATTAAGTAGTCTCAAATGAAAGTGGGCTGATTTGCGTGACAAGAAAAGTGAGGTTTTTATGAAAGAACTTCTAAGTTCAAGTTATGTTTTTTTGGCCCATGGCCACAATATGCTTAGACATATGCTCTTCATAACGTGCCCTGCCTGCGGCTAACTCACTCTGAATAAAAATCTGTTGCTGGTTACTCACCGATGCCCCAGATCCCGAGTATAAGTAAAACCCGCTTTACATTGTTGAGAAGTTTCACCTTTAAATTTCGAGTATTTCAATTTGTATCCCTTTATATTTTGCTTGTTAGAATTTATCCTTTGAACCATCTAGCAAATTTTGATGTGCAAATGGTGGGGCAGTAGACTGGATTATCCAAAGGTTTAAGAAAAAAGCCAGGGCAGAGTGAAGACTTAATAATAGAATACTGAGGACAGAATAGGAAAATGGTTCAACCCTGGTCGTGTTGCAGAGAAATAGTCCTTTCATGTGTGAGCAGGGAGATGCAAGATTTTATGCAAGTGGTGGATACACCTGACATACTGTGACCCTTGCAGGGAGTGTGAATTGCGTAAGACTTTTCCCTTGAATTTGTAGTTAAAGCTAACATGAAACAAAAATTCATCATGGGACTAAATGCAGGATATGTGTTTTGGCAAGCAAATGTAAATGAGGCAAGTTCTAAATTACTAACTTTTAATACAACATTTGAATGTTATAAACTTAAGTGAATGCCATTTGGCATTAGTTCTTTCCCAAGATGTTTCTAAAAGTAATTGCACAAACCACTGTGGGATTACAAGGTGTTGAATTTCTAATGGATGATTATTGAGTTTGGGTTGAGGAATTTAAATGAGAAAATGAAAGATGCAGGGAAGTGTTTGAAAGATGCCTTTTTGTGATCTTAAAAATCAAAAAACAAAACATGACCTAACAGATGCTATCAGCATTCAAAATATATTGAGCAAAATTATCTCAGATTACTTAGTCTGTTGAAACAAAAGTTATAAATGAAATGTGTTCTTCAATGAAACAAGAAGCTTAGGAAGATTTATGGGGGTGGTATACTGACTAAATTAATTCCTCTTTTTTCTCTGATCAGTGCCAATGTAGGAGATAAGGTTAATAAGAGTGTTGCATGGCATTAAGGAGACCAAAGCAAGGATTTGAGCACTGTATTCGCAAACCAGCACAAATGCTGTGAATTAATTGAACTGGTTTTACTGCAAGTAGATGCCTCTTCTGAAAGATCACTGCCCCCATGGTGCTGTCATTGATTCAGTGGAAAAGCGAGAGACCTCAGTTTCTGATTTAAAATGAGAGTGCAGTGAGTCACATCTGCTTTATTAGAGACCTTGACACAGAATTCCCCACCTCCTCCCAAACCAGCACATGGTCTGGAAAGACTGAGCTCTGCTATGCTTGATTTCACCCTAGCATAAGTGCTGGAGCTTACATAGTAGTGGTAGTTGCAGTAAGCCCTTTGCTGCTCTGTCTTATTTTGGGGCCAAGTATCTGGTTCCTTGTGGATGCCATTACTAGGGTGTATTATTTTTGGATTTTTACACAAGAACTAGGCTACCAAAAGAAGGCATCTTTTTTTATTTCTGTAGTTCATGAACTTGTAGCAGCGCTACAGATGTCGAATATTCATTACCTTTGCCAAAATACTTTAGAAGTTGTGAAAACTTTTATGGCACAGTACTTTTCAGATTGTACCTGGAGTAAATTGTGGCTAAAGCTAAATAACATGCACGTCCATATGCATCAGTTTCTTCTCAAGTTGATTGGAAATGATACGTAACCATTAATTTTCTCAGTGTTATGTTTAATTTTCCTGAGAACTTGTGTTTCTGAATTCTTGCTCTAGTAAATATAAGCAGTGTGTGTACACTCACACGCACCTTCTCAAGTGACCTTTCTTTGCTTTGGTAAATTTTTAGGTTATCATGAAGTGTTTTTAGGTCATGCCTGGGCTATGCATTTTCAGCAGCATTCAGAATAAAATGGTTGAATTTTTGTTTTCCTGTACGTTTTCCATACAGGACAAGTAGTGATTGTTGTTCTGACTAATGGTTCATAATGGAATCATGTTGGAATACTTGATGGGAAATGTGTATATGTGAAGCAAGACTTTGTTAGTATTCAAATAGTTAATTCCCTCTTATTTGACAGTGTAACTAAATAGCTGCACAAGGCTCTCTTGTTTCTTTGCTTACATTAGCAGGATACAGACCGTGTCAAATAATTTAGGAGCACCGTAAGTTGATCTCCCAATTGTCATTTAGTACTTTGCCTCCTGAATTAAGCAAAAGGAATAAGCATCGGTTTTCATGTGGAGTGCACTGTATTTCAGTCACTAGTATTCTTTGAAATAATAAAGTGAACTGCAAATAATCTTGACATGAAATAGCACAGCATTTTATGTCTCTCTTTCAGTGGTCCAAGCAACCATGACTTGATTCGTATAAGTCTTTGGTTCAGTCTCAAATCGAAGTTTGATGGAGGATTTACAGAACTGTTGGACAGCACTAGTACTTGTACATGATTGATGCAGTGTTCTATATATATTTTACAGTTCTGCATTATAAATTATTTGGTGTTTTAGTATTAAAAACAGATGACAACCTATAGCTTTAGTATTATGTATGCATGGAAGATGGATATATACCCCTGTATACTGTCTGTATTTGTGATTGCTGAACCTCTATACTGTATTAAAAKGTATTATTCATTTCTGCCAACAAACATGAGTCAGTGGAAACTGATGGGTGCAATCATTTGAAAAATGCGCATTCACAATTTGCCTGTATTCATCTCAAAGTTCAGGCTGCAGATGTGTAACCATTCATTTTACTCTTCTCAGTGATGCGTGTAAGCCTCCTGAGGATTCACATTTATGAATTTCCTGCATTGTTATTGATATTTAAAGTAGACCAGATAGGTGACATGAAATAAAATTTGTGTCTTACTGATATGAGAAGTAGTTGTAAAAAAAAAAAACAAAAACAAAAAACCCTCAATCTGATTTTGTTAGTTCATCTGCTGTGTGTTCATTTGTAAAGTTAGAAATTTAGTTTGCAGTGGTTGTCTTTTAGTAATCACAAATACCACTGTATATGTGTTTTCTCCAAGGGCTCACACTTTGCAATAAAGTGTTGGTCGTCTCCCCCCCTCCCCTAAAATTCTGTAGGAAGTAGAGAAAAAAGATGGGTGTCTTTTAAGCTTACTTTGCTAAGCGAGATTTTCAGGTCAGAGTTCACATTTCTAAAATGACTGAAGTACAGATTTGCTAATTCGTGATGTTTCTACTCAATTTTTTGTCATACACAATCTTGTGATCTGTATGTGAATGTATTATTTTAACCTAGGTTTAGTGTTGTAATTAAATTACTGATATTCAAAACAAATATACTTGAAGACTTCTTTGGGTAGCTCTGTTTAAGAAAATATTTTCATAGAGTATAGGAGGTACAATGGACTAGTTACTAGCTGTCCAATTTAAACAAGAGACTTTGTACGTTAATTGCTCCAAAATACATTAATGGCAGAGATCCCACTGTTACGCATGTTCTGTTTTATTACTGATTGATCCAGATTGTGCTTCTAGTCTAATTTATTCCTATTCATAGCTTGATAGGAAATCTAATTATTCCTTTCCTTGGTTCAGTTGTTTTGTTTAGTTTTAGACCATTCGTTGATCTCTCATCCTTCATGTATGTTCACCACTTCAAGCAAAGAGTTTAAAAAAAAAAAAAAAAAAAAGGTCCCATAGACCTTCTTAACAGAGCTGCTCCTTATATGTTGTTGAGACCTTGCAATTTCAGAGCTTTTTTTATTGGGCCAGTGCCATGTGGTTAATCATAAATTCAATGTTACAAGAACTTGCATAAGAAAGGATTGCAGTATCAACCCATTGCTGTGATTTTGGCTCCTGAAACAGAAAGTTGGGACCCAGGAACAAGTTTTTTTTTTTTCTTCCTTTTTAAGTTTAAAAGCATATGAAGATTGATTGCTGTGATGGGAAAAAAAGTGAAAACTCTGTTTTAGCTACAGTGTAATAGTGTATAGTGTAATATAATGTCCCCTGAGTGTGTTCTAGATTTGCAATTGCAATGTGAAAAATAGTTTTTGTGGGTTTTTTTTTTGTTGTTGTTTTTTGTCTGTTGGTGCTGGTGAAACTTATTTTTCCCTAAATGCAGTGGTTTAAACCAAACAGGATGCTTGAAAAATTACAGCATTTACAAAAACTTCTAGAAAAATTTGCAAATCATAATCTTTTCTAGACGTGGGGCTCCCAGATGGGAGCATAATACATAATCTGCTTTGAGGGAAATGGCTTCCATAAAGCTGAAAAACTGAAAAAATAGCCAATATTGTATTTACCTCACCATAATTCCGCAGAGAGAAGAAAGTCATTCCCTTTCTAGCTCTGAAAACTAAATTTAGTGTATGTTAATGAAAAGATAGTCATCTTTTTTTATTACATCCCTCACTCACACCCTATGGAATACTCTGAAGTGCCCTGTCCTGGCTGAGAGAGATGGTGATTTGGAGCCAGTGCAGCTAATGCCAGAACTGCTACTTCATTCCTTGGCATAAATACAAGGATAATCAGCACCTACTCTCTTCTAGACTCAGAGGTAGCTTTTCAAAGATCTGAATTGAGAAGTGCACACATCTCACATCTTTTAGGGTCTCAGTTCTCTGCCCCTGAGTTCAGTTTTTAAGATTTACTGACTTGACAGCACTGTTCTTCAGTCCAGTAAGTGAATCTCAGCTACTTTAGCAGCCAGTCCTTTTTAGCTGTTTAGTGTAAATCTGAAGTTTAGTCTCTGTAGCATATGAGGTGGTGCATGGTATTCAGTAGAATTTCTTGTTACATGCATTCCTGTTTTCCTTATATACACAAACATACAACACTATTTTCTGTCATAGTGGGCCTGCCAGCTGATTCTAAAAAAACACATGGATCTTAATTAGATCCAGTTTCTTCAGCATGGAAATAACTGCTTAAATGGTCCTGCTTTATTTTTAGAGAATTTGCACAAGTCTTGAGTAACTTTCAGGCAAATGGAAAGTCGGGTCATCTTGCAGAAGAGAATGTGATTTAGTAAGTATTTTGGTGATGGGCTCTGTTAGTGTGTGAATCTATCAATTAGAAAGACACATTATTGTCTTTAACATTTATGGTTCTACAGATGTGCCTAATCTCTTATGGAAACTCTCCCATAAGTCCCTTAGTAGTAATGGTGTTTCTTTGTGTGAATCTACAGTCAAGTAGTCCCTTTAGTGGAATTGGTATAATCTCTGTGAATTATAACTTCTTTGCTCTGATACTGACCTGAGATGCATATGAAAGAAACTGCTTTTTTATGGTGTATTAAATATGAAACTATTACAGTTTGGTCATGAAGTAGTTTTACATCAGAACTCCATCTGAAGGTGGACATAAAACACCTGACCAGACAGTTTCATTGAAGAGTTTTTCTATCTGGAGACCTTGTTAAAATCTTGTTGTCAACTGGTAAACCACCTATTTTGAAAAAAATGATCATCTCTAGCATTATTTCACAAGAAGGTCTTTGTGTTAAATACAAAAGAAAGAATTGAATTATAGGAAGCAATTCTGTGTTTTATTGTCTTCATAGATACTAATTTTCTCTTGTTATGTTAAATATAACAGCTTTTTTTACTATTGTTTTTGTGGTACTGAATTGGTATGAACTAGATGGCTTTGTCCTTTCAGACTGCATACCATGTTTTGCAGTGATGTCCAGATTCATCCCACTTAACTGAGATGCCTAAGTTAGAACTCATGTAGGGTTCCTCTATCACAGATAACTACAAATAGGTGGACACCATGAGCAAACAGCCCACCTCATTCAAAATCTGAATTACCTGTGGATGCCTGCCTTGCATTTACTATAGAACAAACCTACTGTGATTAGCTTCCTCATGTAAACTTCCCAGTTGCCTAAAATGAGGTGGAGTGAATCCATGCCCAGGGTTCCCATAGTGCCTTGGTTTTGCTTATTAAGGTTTCTGTAACAGTTATGTTTCTGTAACAGTTCAATGATAGAATACTTGCACTGTGTTCAAACTGCTGTACCCAGTAGTGCTTCCTAGCTCATCTTGTAGATCAGTTGTATACCCACCCAGCTTCCAGGTCTGTGTGAGCGAAAGACCCCGGCTCGCGCGCTCCCTCCCATAGTGACTGGCTGCTGTAGACAAAAAGCCCAAGTGTWTGGGCAGGAAGAATGCAATGCTGAGCTCTAGCCAGTTCACTGGAGGAGTTCAGGAGAGCTAAGTTCACAGAATAGCCTTCAGTTCTCCCATCAAGGGACTGCTCCCACCAGGCAAAAGGAGGAAAACTTGCATGTGGCTTGCAATTCCTACTCAGTCCCAGGTTTTGCAGGGAAAAATAGCTCATGCCTAGCGCAGAGGTACTAAAAAGATTGTCTTTCCCCACAGTTCATCTGATTGGTCTGCTTTTGTATAGCGTGGTTCCTCAGAGATAGAGCCTCCTGTTTCTGGTGTTTTGCCTTCTGTTCCCATCTGAGTTAAGACTCAGTTAAGAGCAGGGTGTTAACTATGTGGCAGTAGAAGTGTAGTAGTTCTTCATGTGTATCATTGTAAATCCCACTGTTAGGTTGCATATGCCTCATGTATGTGTGATCCAGGTCTTTTGGAGCTGCACTTCCTTTGCTTCCGTGTGCTTTTCTGCAAATCCACAGCAGATGTTACTGCTACAAAACTCAGTTTCTCATCTGCGCCTGTGACTGTGCTGGATCTCTGAGCATTTGAACAGCCGCTGTTGCAAGTGACTAAAATTCTTCATAAACTGTCAGAACATTCAGAACATGGCTGGTAGCAATAGAAATTGTGTTGGGTCCAGAACCTTGGGCAGATTCAGAATTCATTTGCCTGTGTTACTCTACTTCTCTAAATTCAATATAAATTGCTTTAAAGCAAACCTTGCAAAATATACGTCTGAATAACAACCTATTCTGTCCAAGATGTGTAGTGTAGTTCACATAGGAAAAACCCTATGATATTGTGACTATTCACAAGAAAGAACTGATGGTGGTGACAAAAAGAACATGAACATTTTATGTGAGCTTGAGTAGCCAATTAGGAGACTGAGCATGCTGCAAACTAAGTACTCTTTTCCTTGCCCAGCCAGGGCTCTTCATGAATTGTAAGGCCTCGTATCTTATCTCCTAGGACTGTTCATAAGAACTGCAACTGACTTCTGACTAGCAAGAGCCTACATACTGGAAGACAGATTTGCTAGATAATAGGCAGCCTAAGATCATATTTGTGAGAAGCAGTTAAGTGCTGAATTGACATTGCAATCCTGAGTTCTCTTCCAGACTGTACAACTATGATAAAGATCAGTGAATCATCTGTAGAATTGAAACTCCATATGAACATCCTGGACCAGAGAAGGTTCCCAACTGTGTTGCAGTGTTCCATAATGCAAATTCATGGATTGGCAACCTTTTCTTCTGTGTAGCAAGATATATGAGCCAAGAAATCCTTGTTCCTCCCTGCTTACCAGATGTAATACCCCCTTTACCTTGCAACAAGTGAATGGAAGAGGTTGAGGCTGGTTTGAAARGAACAATCTCTTAAACAGCTGCAACTGTCACTGATTTGTTCTGAATAGTATTAAAGCTGTCATCTCCTGCTGGAACTGGGACAGATCCTACCTGGAGTGTTGTTGCTTGTTTCAGTTTACGTGTATGGGGAAAAATAGGTAGTAACAGGAATATTCCTTTGTTGGAAAACTTGAATAACAGTCTTGTAACATTGCCTAGCCAACTGCACTTATTTCCAGTAAAGCRACTACACTTGTACGTTGGTCACATGCCAAGACAGATGATGTGTTTTATAGATGCCGAAAATTATGTTAATAAAACTAGAAATTATATAATGCTACTATCCCCAAACATAAACTTTCCTATGACAATATTGTTTACTTAAAAACTAAACATTATAACATTAATGCTTAATTATGTGCCCAGATTTTAAACTAAATCTAACCAATCAGTGTTTCTGCTTACTTGTCAGTTGCAGATAACTAAATATTTGCTAGTGAAGTTAAGCTGCTGTCTGCCAAATGTTCTCAGTTAGACTTTTTTCCTCAGTAAATAGATGTATTCCCAGTTTCTCGTTTTATTCTTTTATGCCCTCCTAGGACTAGAAGTGAAATGTTACTTGTAATTTTTAGTGGAAAAAATGGAGATTGTGGTATTTGGACATGCATGCTTTCAGTAATTGCTGTCAACAGATTGTACTAAACATAACAGCTGTTCCTGGTAGGCCCAATAGTCATTACTACAGAAGAGTTCAAGAGTGCAGTGCAGGCTATCTCAGTGGAGGTGGAGGAGTTGGAGGAACTGGAAATGAAGATGGTAGCTCAGGGATAAGAGCTTTCTGTATGATAAGCAACTCAGGCATATAGTTTGCGTAACTTAAAGCACATTCCCTTTCAGAGCTCCTCCTGTGCAATACGGTTGCCTAATTTTGCTTGTGAAGGCCAGAGGCTAGGTAGGAACTAGAATTTGAAATCAGCTAACACCTGCTGGAGATCAGAGCCATCTGTTTTTAGCACACTTTCTTGTTGCATTGAGCTGAAATGTCGTAGCTGTAGAGGAAAAATTAAGCTACTGATAAGAGGAAGAACACTTAGTCTTACAAATCCGTCACTTCAGAATTATATCTCTGTTGTCCTTTTTTGTTTTTTCACTTAGGCATGTCTGTCCTTCTCTATTGTAAAACTACCTAGTTCCCACTCTCTAGCTTGCTATTTAGTTTGATACCTTTATGAGTGTGACATTCCTTATTCAGTGAAGTTTGAGTAGAATATATAAAAAGAAAATAGAATGCGTCTTTTACAGTTTTGAAGGGTYCATCCTTATTAATATTTTTGGGTTTTTTATCAGTTACCTTCAAAACTTTGRAACCAATACCCCAATTTTTTCCTCCATTTGAGACTAATTTTTGCGCCATTCAGCTTCTTCATATGCTTGAACAAGAGGCACTTGACTGTTCCTTTCAGCTGCAAACATTTCCTGTTATCCTTCTCCAATTTTTCCTACTGTTGTCACCCTTGTCCCTCTATTCTGGTGATTTTCCAGACAGTAAGGCCGCTTTTTGGCTCCTTCGTTTCTTTTCGATGTGTCCTTAATTAGCAGTGACACCCACTGAAGTAGCTGGAGTCCTTTAGGCAGAGCACTTAAAATCTTGGGCTTTAAGGGAGTCACATGTGATGGAACAGAGAAGTCTGAGTAGTTGTCTGGAGAATACAGTCCTGGATGGAAAGTAACAGAAGTGGGAATGATAAGTTTTTCTGACTGTTTGTTTTAATAACTTATGGTGTGGAGTCAAACCCAAGAGATAGATTTAAAATTTAACAGTAGGACATCTGTGGTCTAGTTTTGAACTGTAGTAGCAAGTCATTGTGGCCAACAAGCATCCAAAGAGTTCAAAATACTATTGCAATATTTTTGTATGTGGTGAAGGAAAGCACACTGGTATAAAAGCTAATCTTACCATCTGCAGTGTCTCAACGTTGAGGGCGTCAGTTATAAATTTCTGTACGTTCATTAAAGGTCTGATTTTTTTCTTCTCCTCCTTCTGTAGCTTCTGTATCTTCTGCAGCTATTTCCACTTATACAAAGTGTAAATGAGAATAAAATACCAGTAAGTCAGAATGGAAGAGTTCTACATCTACTTTGTACAAGTATAGTAAATTACGCAGTGTATAAAACAGGAGTGAATCCCCCTTCTTGGTATTTCCTTATCTTTATTGCCTTTTAAACACAGGATGTAAATACAAATAGTAAAAGTTAGTATTGCTCCAGTGAGTGGAAGACTATGAAGCGTGCCTGTTTATCTGTGTGAAGTATAGTTTTGGAAAAAGTGGTTAGGAGGGGAGTTGATACATTCTTTCAGAGACATGTACAATAGTCCTAGCAGATTTCCGACTGTTACTTGTTCTGGTTTTGGTATAAATAGATAATTGCAGTAGATGATACTGATCTGGTATGTTCAAGGACCACATATTTAGAATAAAAGTTCAAGATAGTTCTTGCATATTTGTTTTTCTCTGGTTGCATTCAGAATGCTCCCATGTCTCATGTGATCTCATTTTCTTTTTTAATTGAATTGTCTTGTTTGACACTAGAGGATGAAAACTCAGAAAAGWAGTAGTGAAGAAAATATATCTAGGAACTGAGGGAATCATGCTGTCCATTTTAGATTGCAACAAGTGATTACATTGTTCAAGTGGCAGAAATTTTTAAAAATTTTCATAATGAGTGTTCCTTATTTACAAATTTGTGACTTTTATATGTCCCTAATGGCTTATAGATATTTAACTGAAAGACAATTAGTAAAGGAGCTGTGTTGATCTGTTTGTGTTCTTTTTGATATATCAGTCAATAGTAATAAAAAAAAAACTGTAAGATCAATTTCAAAACCTCTTAGCAACCACATAAAAAAAATAACAACTTTATTGATTCTCAGATAATTGTTCTGGAAGGTACGGTAGGAGCTTAATGACACAAATGTAATGAAATGCATTTATCAATGGATTGTGTGGTGGTTATACTGCATTAGGAGCCTCCGTTAAGGTACTGACAGCGGGGGGGTCTGGCGGTGAGCTTTCAGGGGCTCTTTCACAGACTTACGAAAGTGGAGAAGTCATGCGAATTGGGGAGAAAACAAATATTGCAGAATACCTGTAGGAAAAGGCAGAAACAGGAGGAAACATAAGAGCTGTGTTGTCTTTATTAATCTAGCAAGTTCCTTAAAAGGGCATGAAACATAGTCTGTTGTACATATGTTCTAGGTTTTATAGGAGAGACTTTGTGAGAAATATTTTCTGAGCCTGCTGGGATGTAGTCAGGATTATGGCAATTTCCCATAAGAACATGTGTTTACCAGCACCAGCTTCCTTTTGAAACGCTGTAAAAAGTTGCTTTCATGAATAGTGTTGTTTTTTTCTTTTTGAACAGGCGAAACAAACAGGATATCTTGGTCATAATGAGCAGCATAATGAAATGATAAGTACGTCCTAATTGCAGCTTGTTTATTTAATGGTTATGCAAACAATTACTTTAATATATGTTTCAGTTTCTACAAAGCCTAAAAAGCTTTAAGCAATGTTGTCTCTTTTTGTTCTTTTCTCTGTTAAAAAATACTGTAATTTTTAAAGAAGGACACTAAAATGAAAAAACACTGAAATCATGGCAATCTGTAAAAATGTATACAAAATGAAAAATCAGTGATCATTTCTGCCTTAAGTTTAATTGTCAGCATCAGATATTCTACATTACTAGTGTTATGATATCCAGTAAGCGTTTGAAATGTAAACTTTTTTTTTTCACTTTTACATAAATTTATAAGCTAGCAAAATACTAAAAAATAAGATCTTGGAGAAAGCAGTAATGGTTAACAAACACCCACCAGTACTAGTGTGTACACTACATAGTATTTTCAGGTACGTTTCCTGCTCTCATTTGGAATGTGTCAAACAGGGAGATTTCCATTATTTCTTTAGTAGTTTATTTTACAGTCTTAATAGATGTTACCCATAAGATGTTTTCCCAATGTATATTTTTTTTGTTCTTGGAGAAAAATGCTAGCTTGCCATCATCTTCCATCTTAATTAATGACTCTTCTTCCTTGATGTTTATACCTTTAAAATACTTTAACATTTACTACTTTGATCCCGCTTTGTGCAGTGGGTTTGGACTAGCTGATTTCTGGAGGTCCTTGCCGACCTGAACAATTCTGTGATATTTTGGGGGAAAATGTTGTTCAGTCCATGGGTTATTTCTTAGGGTATATAAAGCTATTAGAAATGTCTTTCCTGATTTYCCCCCCCCACATACACACTTTTTCCTTTTGAGAAAGTAGTGCTTTTCTGAAAATGGATTTTTGTTGACTGAAAAAAATATCTTACTGAAACAAGGTTCGGGGTTAAAATTTCTGTTTGTAAGTGCACTGTTCCACTCATGCATCCTCCTTTTTGAAAGCACTGGAATGTCTCATATGAAAAAATAAAGCGTATTTTTAGGGGGGAGATACTGACTTTTTGTAAGGAAAAAGTGGCCCTTTCATACCTGAATGGTAAGAACATCATACTTTGAGTAGGGGTTTTTTTTTATATATATTTTGTATATCTCCAGATGACAATTTTAAATTTACAAGTAGATAATTTTAAAGGAGACTTCAAATTTCTGCTACAGCAGAAATACTAAAACTAGTTCACTACATATTGAGTAAAATCACTTTGTCRTTGTAGTGTCGCACTGTCACAAAATTTTTAGTTGGAAGGCTGAGCAAGTTCATTTTGGGAACAAGTCTTAATTTAATATGACATGATTAAATATATAATAATGCTTATATAGCCTATATAACCATTGATATTAAATATAACATTATGTAAATTATAATTGTTAAATAATATATAATCGTTAACATCATTAATTATGTTAAATGTATAATCATAAAATGGTTTAAAGGAAGAAGCAGAAGCTCATTACTGTTTAAAGAGTCTTTTTTAAATGAAGTGAACAGCCATCCTGCCCAAATAGGATGAATCTTTGGCAGGAGGTAGTAGTCAGCAACTTAGTAGGTAGAATGAAAGTAGAAATGGAAGTAAGTTAAGTAAAACTACAGGATATTTTCTGCTTTTGGCTAGTTTGGTGTGCTTTAACAGAAGATTGCTGAGACAAATGGATAGTGCATTGTTTCATTTTATATTCCCTCAGAGGGAAGTTGGCTTTTTAGGTGGAAAATTATTCAATAAGGAATGAGCATACAGAAATTATTGCTTAAAGTTACTCTGTGGCCCCTGTATGCGGGTAGTAGAATGACAGGTCATAGAGGAGAGGAAAGGATGCTGCTGCGACGCGCTCAGCAGCACCTGTATCACTGGGCTTAATACCTCCGTGAAAGCACTGCTGTTCCACTGACCTGGCTGGCAGGTGGGTGGGTGGCAGCGACAGACCATGTTCCAGATCTCATGCAAAAGTGAAGATTGTTGGAAGCTGAAGGAAATCACACTTCCTCACAGTTGAGCTTGGGATTGTGTCAAAGGCAGCAGTTGTACGTTCCCCTCCACGTGTGCAGAGAATCTCTAGGGCAGACACAGTCTCAAAGACTACAGAAAGAATTAGCTGACTGGAAAAGTTTACAGATATTTTCTGCATCTGCAGTTGACATGAAAATCATCCTGCCTGAAAAAGTTGCCTTACAGGGGAGAGTACAATGAAGCAAGCATATTACTCTGAGTGTAGGGTATTTCATATTATCAGTGAGTAGCTTTGTAGTAGTTCAAAGGGAATACAAACATAAATTAATCAAAACGGCAAATCAAAGGTCAGTCTTTAAACAGATCACTGACCTCTTATTTATTTTGATAGTTTCATTGAGAATACGAGGACAGTGCATTAACTTTTGTACAGTCCTTGAATCATGTATGCTGTTACAGTTTTAAGATAACAAATACTAATTTTCAACTCCAAAGGTTTCTCCTTCAAGGCTAATTAAAACAAACAAGTTTATTTTTCTAGGCCCCCTTCCAAAATGCAAGTGCATGCATTCTGACTTAATGCTTTGAGTCCAATATTCTTTATGCTTGAATCTCAAAGGAACTACAAACTGTGGAGTGGAAAGGATGGCACTTACTAGGAAAAATTCAGAGTTATTCTCAGTGAGCTTATCAGATGTCTTCATAGCTATGTTACAATGCAAAC
This sequence comes from Apteryx rowi, assembly GCF_003343035.1. Taxonomy (NCBI): domain Eukaryota; kingdom Metazoa; phylum Chordata; class Aves; order Apterygiformes; family Apterygidae; genus Apteryx; species Apteryx rowi. The sequence continues at coordinate 133,745 of NW_020450874.1, read as the reverse complement.
AACTTTTCAGCTAGCACTGAAACACCACTCAGTAGCCTTGAACACTGCTTTCTTTTTGTTAGGTTGTTTTCTTTTGGAAGTGAAGAAATGAATTTAGGTTCTTTAATATTAGAAGTAATGCTTGTTCATGAGAGCACTAAATGGAATAATATTTAGAAAAGCAGGTAAAGGAGTCTGTAGGGAAGCACCCTCTAACAGCCAGATACTCCTTGCCTCAAGGTAAGTAAAGTCTTAGCCACACAGGGATTAATGGCAAAGCTTTCATGTACTTTAGTGGAGCTCAGATGTCATCCTCTGAGCTGTACTTTGCTTTTGGAATAAGTAAATTATGTGGAGTACTATTCAGGGTGCTAAAAAAGCATGAGGAATTGACTCTTAATGAGCATACTTTATCCTTGCTCTGTGCCTCTTGACATACAGATTACTTACAGACTGCATATCATCAATCATTGTAATTGTTAAAAACATTTGATGTTAACTCAAATTGTGGTGAATTTGCTGTGCAGTTCATGAAGGTAGAAGATAAGGCAGGTGAACCACACAGTATTTCTACCTCCACATGACTTCTTTAAATAATCTCTCTTAAGACTCCATGGAGTCTGAACCCAAGTTGTTTTATGGTCAAGGTTGGATAAATCTGCAATCTTGAGGTCTAGGTAGATAGCTGGGAGAGGTCTGTCTCTGTTCAGCCAGAAACAATTACATTTGTTCTCATCTAAACCCAATGCTAAATGTGCATGGACTTCGTTAGGAACAGAATTGGGTTGGGTATTTCTGTCTCTCCAAGGCTGTGGATGGATTGTTTCTGTATGCCCATAACGCAGGGTTTTTTTTCAGGTAAAAATTAAAAATAGCATCTTTTGGTTGTTGGAACAACATTGAGCTTTGCTGCATTCCCTACTCCTGTCCTATCAGTGTAACTTGTGTAGTACTTGTGTGCTGATTAAAAGCAGTGCTTTTACTTTGACTTGATTCATAAGTACCGTACTATTATAAATTGCTGCTGCGAACTTTTGAACTCAGGGAAACTTCTGAATAAATGTGATAAGGGATAAGGTAATCCCAGTCTCAGAATTCATTCCTTCACTGAAATAAATCACATCATTTTTCAGTCTCACTGTTAACTTCACTTTTTTTTTTATGATAAATTGTTATTTCAAATTCATCTTTGCTCTTTAAAATATCTCCCCTCTCCCRTTAAGCTTCCCTCCTTTATATTTTTATATTTTAAAGTTGACTGGGCAGATAATTTCCTTTGCGTGATATATTTTTCTTGGCTTACATAAAAAGAAGAAGAGTAAATAAAACAAACTAGTACAAAAGAGGTGCTCAGTCAGTGAGAGAAAATCCAGACATTGAGTGGGACAAGTAATAGAAACAATGTTATTTCACATAGTGAGAAAAAAGGCTCTGGGAGCCCTAGAAGGTAACAAAATTGGTTGAACAGTGCACTGCAGACTGCATTAGAGTATCACAAACCCTCATATGACTTATTAGTGTCAAAATAGTATCACAGTATGTCAGGTTGTCATTTTATTTGAATGCATGAAGCTAAAAGGGAATGCTTCAGTAGCCAGTGAACCTCAGTTTGAGCTGCAGTGTCTCACTTTACAGTCTCAAGTTATCTGTTTGAATATGTATTGATTAAACCCAAGTAATTTCCCCCTTGGAGTTAATAAAGAGAATGTAAATATGAATGAGAAGCTAGGGCTTTGTAAGAGCACCTGTATTTATAGTAGAAAAATTATTGTTCATGCATGTGACATAAAGATGGAGCTTCAAGCTTTCTATGCTTTTGGTGCTGGCTTCTTCTGTTCTGCATTTATGGCCTCCAGAGCTACCATCTATATTTGGTGAATAAAGACGTTTCAGTTGTTGCGTGGATCTTCTGCAAAGCTTCCGATATGACCTTTTCCAAAGACTATTGCAGCATATTTGCATCATGTTTATTGCTTAATTGGATTACTCTTGTAACAAGGAGCTCTGTTCATAGACAAGGATGCAGACTATGTAAAAAAACCAGACAAACATAAAATGATTATATGATCCCTGTCCCAAAGAACATACAGTATTTAGTATGAGGCAGTGCACAGATGAACACCAGGGAGCATAAGAAGCGGTAAGACAGTGTATGACAGCCGGAAAGGAAGTGGTCTTTGCCCAGACTAGCTTTGTTAGGACCCGCTGCCCAAGCTTTCTTGCTTACATCAATAGTGCATCTTCACTGTTTCCGAAGTATGGTAGTGGTCCTGAATATATTAGAGTGCTTTCCTTACACTGCGTAGCAAATTAGGGCTACAGGGCCAAATACGTATTTGGTAGAACTCCACTATAATGGGGGAATGAGGAGGAGTGGAGGAGTTGAATTCAAAGTCCCAGTTATTTCCAGCTGCTGAAAGAAAATGTGCCTTCCTGAACTGTGGATTTTAACTGGGTGCTGAACTTTTCACTGTATGCTAAATAGATTTAACATAATGAAAAATTACACTGTTGTATTTGTTTGAACAAACTTGGTTTTATGCTCTTAATATTTCTAATGTTAGTCAGGGAATAAAACTCAGACACTTCCCAGGTTTCAAGCATTGCTTGATACTTCTTTATACTGTATACAGTGCTGAAATTAAAGACGTAAAGCCTTGCCTTTCTGCCTGTAAAGTTTGTTCATAATGAGCTACTGTAGCATCTGATGCTCAAGAAAAGGCAATATGTGTGTGTGTGCGTGTGGGGGGGGTGTTTTTATCTCAGACCTATAATTGTAAAATTTAATGTTATCCTGTAATTAAAAGCTACCATCACGACATTCTGGGATTTAAAGCTTAAAACTTGAATATTAACTGTTGCACATGTGTGCTTAAAGAAACCTAGGCTTTTGACAACCACTATAAAAGTATTTACAACTGATTTACTTTATATTTGATTGAAAGTTTAAGTAGATCCCCAAATATTTTGGTGTAGTAGTATTGGGATGCAGAAAATAACATACTACATGGCATTTAGCAGCATCTTTTTAGAGTGACAACTGAAGTATATATTTAATTGAGCTGATCTTTTTTTTTTTGTTCCTATTGTTTATGTATCCATAAATAATTAAAATGATGCATTCTCAGTTACCAGTGGTTAGTTGTTTGGGGGCAGGGGGGAGGGAGGGCTCAATAAATATTTCCCTTTATATACCTCTGTGGATTTAGTCCGTCCTGTGCAGTGCTGAGACCCTTCTTGACTATGATGTTGGATCGGATTCTTTTCTGAAGCTACCAGATTCCCTGCATCTTTGCTACAAATAGGTCACTACAATCCGGTTACACTTTTTTTACTCCACAGCATTGCACTGAGCGAACAGAACAAGAAACTGAACCTGGTGCTTATTTGCTTTCTGCCTGCCGTACCAGTGTTTCCATTCGCTCAAGTTAATCAACAAAGAGCAGATGCTCATCTGTATGGCCTTTCTGCTGCCTTAAGTACGTGAGCGTGGCTAAAAGCATGGCCACAGGCTTCACAATACAAGGTCAGTGGCGGGACTGGCTTAGTGTTCCCACAGTCCCACATCGCGTCGTCTTCATCCTCGCGCTGCCCCACAGCAGCTCCTTGGCTTTGCTGGCGTGACTACTCGCGAGGCTGTGTTGAGCCACATTGGAGGCTTGATCTAGCTTGAAAAGGAACCCATGAAAAATGTCACCTGTGGGTAGCGCACACCATCAGTTTACATTGGACTTCTACTTTGCAGAAATTCTGACTTGTTCCCTGTACCTATTACATTGTTGCTTTCTTTTTGCCTTTTACTGTGAATTACTTTACTCTTTTTTCCCTACTCACCTGATTGTATTTTATTTTTGTCAATAACAAGATTTCAGTTCAGAGAAACTGGTTTTAGCTGGGAAGAATAATAGCAGAGGAAATGCTATGTTTTGGGAAAACAGAGCTCATGTTTGAAAAGGAGAAGGTTAATTTCTTTTGTTCTGCTCTGTTTTACAATCTAATCATTGTTTAGTATCTGTTACAATACGACATATGCAAGATATTATTATACCAGTGCTACTATTACTGCATTTCTGTGTGCTAATTTTTGGTTGGATGATTTCTTCATGATTTCCTAATGGAAATGTGTCATGAAACAATAAAAACACTTTTTCTTGAATACATATGGATGAAGTATTACAGGGTTTTCTCTTTTCAGCTTTGAGGTCTATGAGCAGACAGGATTTCTTTTACCTGTATAAATATATGTGTGTGTGCATCTTTCTCTCCAGGCTGAAYTGCCAGAGAGGAAACACATTTTTCTGGCTGAAAATTTTACAGAATATTTAACATCCAGCTTTACTTAGTTAAATATCAGAAGTTTCTGCTAGCATTTTAGAGAAAATAATCTGTATTGCTCTGATGTTGAAAGTAAGTTGTTCATCTGTTGTCATCCATTGCTAGCAGTTGCAAGTTTAATTGCAATTAATTTTATTTTGAATTTGACCAGTTGCTCATGATCTGCTTGTGAATGCTGTTCAGTTTGTTTATACCTCTGGTGATATGCTGGATTCAGCCATTGCAAAGCGCTCAGAATAATCACAGCTCTGAGTACTATCCTCACCATATGGTTTGCATTATATATAGCATAGTTTTACTATGTTAAATTGTATCAAGAAGCACACCTCCTGAATAAGATTCCAAGTATAGTCATGGGAAATCTTATTTGGTCATAGTATTTGTTCTCTGAGGTGTTGCCCAGTTTCACCACATCAAGAAAAGACTGAAAAGCTTATTTTAGAGAGCAGAATGCATGAGTCTTTTACCCTTTCTTTACACATAACTGAAGACTGTCTTCAGACAGAGAAGTTTTCCATAGAGAAAATGTGTTTGTGTTGGTTACCAGTTTTCTCTTCAGAGTTTTGGCCTTTCTGTGTTTCACATGGTCTTTATATTTTCAGAAGACAGAAGATACCATTTGGGGGGAGGCAGTGTTGCAGGACTATCATGATGAATTTTGTGCATCTCCAGGTGAAATGCAGTCCTGCCGTCAGCCACTGACGGAGGCACAGTTCTTTTGCTTCTGTGGCTTCTTGCATGCTCAGTAGCACCAGCTGATGGAAAAGAATGCAAATTTAACAGCTAAGGGGAAATATTCAGTGGGAAAATTGTTGCCAAAGGTATAAATTCTATACAGCATTTCCTCCTTCTACCCTACTTTAATTGCCATAAGTCAGCTCCTGATGACTGTTTTGCCAGCTCCTGACTTCTAGCTAAGCAGTAGGAAAATGAGAGACAGTTCTGTTCACTTTCACCATCAAAGGGAGAGGACAGTAGCAAATCTTCTGTGTATTTACTGCTGGCCCGTTTTGCCAGGTTACCTCTTCATATTCCCTGAAAACCTCAGAGACAGTGAATTACAAGAGTTGGAGTTTGCAGGCAGCCTTTATTTAAATAAAGAATCACAAACACACTTTCAAATGCACTGGATTTTGAAAAAAATAAAAAAAAATAAAAAAAAMCCAAAACTATTAAAACTGTTTTTGAAATATGGCAAACTTACATTGAACCCTCAATTTATTATATTTAAATTAGCAAAAGAAATTAACTAGGCTGTGCCCCCTGCTAAAGTTTTAAAGAAAAATGAATATTTAAACTGGTGGACTTTGCTGGCTAAGCACCTGCAAACAGACTTGGTTGAAGTGTGAAACAACTTTTGACCACAGTAGTTGTTTCTGTACCTTTAGAGAGAGTATTTATTGTGTTTCTGTTTATTTGGGTAATAAAACTCAATGATTAGTTCATTTAAACTTGAGACATCTTGGGGGGTATACAAAAGAGAGTATATTTTCATCTTTCAATTTGGAACTAAAAATTAGATTTGAAAGGACGAAATCTTTTTCTTTTGAAATCTTGAAATGTGTGGTAACCAGGAATAGCCAGTTCTTTTCTGTTGTTAAAGCTATGCTTCCTTTCCAGTTAAATTCCAGTTAAAATTCCAAGTTAAAAACTCAAATTCAGTGAAGCTGCTCTGGCTGTTTTTTAAGCTATTTGTATGTGATATGGTCCATAGATGTCTTTTACCATTAAATTTTGGTATTTTGATTTTCATTCTTAACTTCCTATATGTACCACCTTGTGGAATGATACAGGGTAGATTCTGAAATCCTGTAATTTGTGCAATACAGCACATATGCTGTTGGCGTTTATTTTACTTCTGAAACTGACTGAGTTTGAGGTTGTATCAACAGCCACAGTGATAAACTGGCAGCTCGTCTGTACATCTATGGAGGACACTTAGCAAGGTTGGTGAGCTATAGAACCCACCTCAAGAGCAGCATTATCCTAAGAAGATCTGTGTGTTCCCACCCCTGCCCCCCAAAGGAATGGCAATGACAGAAAAAAATGAGAACCGCCCAAACTGCTTGTTGTGGGAGCATGTTTTGACAAATGTGCTTGCTTTTTGCAGAGAGTCTATGACTCAATATGTTTTAGTGCATTGGATAATACTGTATCTTCACTTTTTGAAGAATGAGACAGTGGTATGAAAGTGAACTTAAAGCCATTCTCCCACGAAGTACTCTCTGAAAATTGTCTCAATTCTTACAGTAGGAGGCATACAGAAGTCTCAAGTGACAAATCTTAAATAAATATTACTTAAGCAACTAGGATCTGAAATTATGGATCTCTGAACCTCTTGCTCTAATGCAGATGATCACATCCCTAAAATGAGAATGAAGTTCCTTCTCTCATTGCAGGTGTTACTGGGGTCATTCTTTTCCAAAGGAGTGATGTTTCTAGGTAGTTCTGGACAGAAGGGCATAAACTCATTTCATTTTAAAGTTTCAGTTTTCTGTAAGTGCAGTTATTATTTGATTGTACTAACTTATATAATTGCATTTTTTTTTAACCAGTAGACAAGCAACTTCTGAAAAATATTCTTCTTCAAACCATTCCCCAACTCTGTCACTTTTACTGATACAGAAATTTTGTATTGGTAGTGAAAATGATCGTAGTTAAGAGATTTCAGAAATTTTCCTTGTGCAAGTTCTCTAGAAGCCCGTTGGTTACTTTAATGGTGATATAATTACCCTCAGGGGAATAAAGTAGCCTGCTGTGCGTTCTTTTTTCTCCCTGTTTCTCCAGCCTAGTTACTCTTGCATACTCTACCTTCTGTGTCCTTGGGTTAGCCTCTGTTCAAAGATCATGCCTTCACTTTCCGCTTCAAGCAGCTTGCAAAGCTATTACTCAACACATCAAAGTCTCATTTCCTATTTCTCACTGCTCTCTGGAACATAAACTTGGCTAGGTTTTAGGGAGGTGTGTAGTGTACTCTGCAAATACCATTAAGCATGTCCTTGCAGTCTTGTGCCATACTAATTGTCACCCTGTTCCCTTGCCCTAATCTGCTCATCTGCAGGATAAAGAAGATTTAGTAGTTCTGCAGAATCTGTTTCAGCTCTTACATTGCTCACTATCACATGGTTGACAATAGAGGAGAGGTTCTGTATGATGAACACAGTAGATATACATATAGATACAAACAAAGCAAGACTTTTTTTTTTTCCTGGGTCTTGTGCTTGCAAAAGCAACTTGATTGTTAGTTTTGTGATGGTATAGATGACAGAATATTTTACTACATGTAAGCATTAATGTCACCCCAATACAGCATGTTAAAGCACAAAGTTTAAAATATACAGAAATTTTATGTTTCTGTTCATAAAGCACAACAGTTGATTCCTTTCACTGCAAGGATTTTGTCTTGATTTTAGTGGTCTCCTCTAAGAATAAACTTGGTATTTGGGGATTGTTCAAAATGAACAGTTTCTAATTAGGTTCACATTATAGCCACTTCTGTTTTCTCATATAAAGTTGGAGTGAAGGCTTTACACTGTTCTTTTTTCCTTTTTGTAGCCATCTCCTTTCTCTCTGCTTCACTCAGATCTAACAACTACAGTGAGAGCCAAAAATAGGTAGGTGAGGTGGTTCTTACACACTGCCTTCCTCCCCAGCTACTCCTTACATTGCAAGGAGGGGAAATATCTAATACATTAAAGAAAAGCCGTGTTTTTTTCATTTAAAGAGAAAATGATACTGAACAATCCTTTATCTTCAGTAATTTGATGAGAAATAAAAATTAGGTTTTCCAGCTTTTGCAGTTCTGCAGCAGAAAGCCTGCTTCTCAATTCTTCTTTTAATAGTTTTTCAAGAACAGCTGTCTTAAGACCAGCTTTGTGGTTGGGGGGGTGGTATGAAGGAGATTAATGATTGAGGTTTTGTCTGCCAATGAATATAACACCTGCAGAAAAGTATTTTCTTCAAAATCCTTATGTTAGGGCATTCTTAACCACATATTAGTGATTCATACAATGATTTTGTTTAGACCTGCACAGCTGAATTTTCATTATTCATAAACATGTTTCTTGCCAGTAGTCATACAAATAAAGTGGGACTGATATTTTTTTTTCCTTCAGGCATTTCCTTTTATTTTGTACAAGTACTAGAAGGATTAATTTGCTTCCATAATAATACTTCTCACATCATTTAAAAATGCATTATCACCTTTCTTTATTGGCTGACTTTAAAACAGCTTCCTTTTCAACTTTCAGTTCTGTTCTACTTGTCTTTAGTGATAATGCATGCCTTCATTCTGGTTAGGATTGAGAAAGTTATAAATGTTTTATTGTCCTTGATCTTCTGAATTGTTTAAGCTCCAATATATTCAGTACTCTATATTGAATTTTCCAGTCAAATTTCTTGCTTTGCTCCCACGTAGAATTTTCTCTTCTTTTTGCCTTTGCTGTGAGGAAATGATGAAGAGTCCTGAGAACAGTGCACTTAGATATATTTCTGCTTTATCCTTGCTTATTGTTTTGAGGGAGGTGCAGTCGCAGACTGAGAAGAGAGAAATCATCCATCTGTAAAGCACTGTCATCTTTCCACTCAAGGATGTTCTGCATCGCATGTTAGTCTGCTTCCGTGGAGAGGTGGACATAAGGTGTGATAGGATTTTCCTTCCTGTGGACAGCATGCTTCTCTCTTCTCTGCCATCCTGAACTATAGTAACACAAACTTTGGTAACACAAGTTGCRACGTTCAGGCCAGTAAAGTAATAGCATCCTTAGGAGAAGGTACATCATTAGTACATCTATAGTTGCAAGTCAGTGAGAGATGAGGGTCCTCAACAGCTTGGATGTTTACACCTATATTGAACTTCTGGGAGGACTGAGGGATGCGGGATCAAGTCTTTATGACTTCCAGTTTAATTACTACATAGTTATCCTCTCCTAATAATTGGAATGGCTTCTTCAGGTATGCAGATTATAGGAGACAAATCATGTTTAGCTTTTAAGATAAAGTTATGAAAGACTTTGCTATGTAAATTAAATGTTTTCAATATTCTAGTAACTCTGTTAAAACATTTCTGTGTGTTTTTGACACTCTAGCAGATAACCCTTTTCTCTTTTCTTAATTAGGTCTTTGCTACTGTTCTGACTCACCCAAAATGTCCATAGAAGAATAATGGAAGCCCCTGAATACCTTGACTTGGATGAAATAGATTTTAGTGATGATATATCGGTAAGTCCAAGTCTTATTTTATTCATTCAAGTTGAGACAATCTTAGGTATCTTGGTCGTGATACAACAAACAACACTTATTAGAAGCCACATTTCTTTTTGCCTCATATATAGGAAAGTTTAAATTGTTTGAATCCAGAATAAAAATAAGTTATCTTCTAAGAGAAGTCTCTTGTGACTTTGGAAGAACTACTTCAGTTAGTAAAAGTTACTTGCAAATCAAATTAATAAATCAGTATTATTTCTGCATTGCTTATGTACTCTGTTGTCTTGAATGAGTTACATGCTCACTAAAGCCTTAGTCACCAAAATGATACTTTGCCTGTTTTTTTAATTGTAAAGAGTTCCCAAAGTAGAAACCTTCCTGCCTCTCTCACCTCAGAATTGCTCCCCCTTCATATGATTTGTTACTCAGCCCTTTTCCACAGCAGCCATCTTCAAATCCAGCAAGGTTTCCTAAAATAGGTGTGATGTTGCTACTTGTGACATTGTCAAGTGCAGCAAGAGGCAGAAGGACYTTTGGGGATTCAGAGACAGCACTGATCCTAGCGTTACACCTAGCAACTGTAATTGTAAGCAAAAATACTGCTCTTGTAAGTTAGTAGTTAGTGCTTCTTATAGGAAGCACTGATACAGTATATTACCTTATTCTTAATAATACTTCTGCCAATGTTTCTGCTTTATTTGTACCAGACCTGCTAACATGTTGAAGGTCTGGTTAACCAGGGACTTGAATACATAAATTAAGTCCACCGTTATCAGAATTTATTAATTCAATCTTCAGGTCTTGTTTACTGTCAAAGACAGTATGACCCTATCTCCCCCTGCATTCTTTATATACATATAAATATATAATATAATATATATTTATATTTTAACCAAAGGACCTTGCTTTCTCTGTAGCATTTGGGACTCTTGATTCATTTTAAAACATTCCAGATGCTTTATTTGCAGACAGATTCCTTTTGGAGAGGATTTCACTTCTACCTATTGTAACACTGAATTTTTATGAAAGCGGAAGAGGGCAAATGCCTGAGATATTACAAGACAATGAGCCAATCCTGAGAGGATACCTTATTCTGGGCAACTTTCTTTTTATTGCTGTTATATGGTAAATCGTGTCTTGGTATCTGTTTCTGTACTTAATTTTGTAAAACTCTAAAACATGTTATATGTAACCTCTCCATGTCTCTCCCATTGTGACTGTTGCTGCATACTGGTGGGTTAGGTTACTCACTTTTCCTCTGAACGACTCAGACTGCCTTTTAACAGGCTGTTCTCTGATGTGATGCTGAACCTTGAATTAAAAACTAGCACAAATTATAGAGGTAGCAGTTTTACTCTCCACCTTTAACAGGTAGGGGAACAAAGATTTGTTGCCAGAAGCAACATAAAAAGGGAATTCCTGGTTATTCCAATACTGTCCTCATCTCTTAGTGCATATAATACACAGATACCTGGTCTCCACATTTTACTGTTAGGCAGCCATGGAAAGAGCAGCTGCACAGCATTGGTGTTAGCAATTTAAATTGTTCTTGACAGCCCTCTGGTTCTAATCCATTGCAAAAAAGTACTGACTAAAAATAATGGTGGCAAGAACACTGCTATAATGATGTACTTGTAAAAAGTACATGCATTAGAAAGCCACTGTCTTAGCCCTGATCCTTGTAGACCATTTAAGCCAAAAGGACCAGAATGTAATAATTGTAGAAAATAGACCAGGATCTGTTTTAAAAGGCAAATAGAGACTTAAATGTTTTTGGTTTGGTTTTGATTAATATTGCATTTGTAAGTAAATAAAACTGCACATTTCTGAAAATAAGATGCTTATTTTGCAATCTCAGATGGTGCCATTGCACATGAATCTGATACAGTTGATTTGAGTGTAGCTTAGACAGAATAGGTTTATGGGACTCTTGCTTACATTGCACAGAAATAATCTGTTCACAGTGACATTAAGCAGCCAAGCTGAATATTTTTGTTAATTTCTTCAAGAGTCAGTAACTATTCACACAAAGGAAGAAATAAAAAAATTAAGACCTGTGAGCTGCATTACATGTTAGATACACTTTAAAAGTATATTTTAAACTTCCCCTTTTTCCTTTCACTGCTCTGATTTTGCACATAAAATTATCCCTGCTCATAAGTTGTATGGTGGTGCTATAGTTACTTGAAGGTTTCCTAATCCTTTTGCCGAAGTGCGGGATCTTTATTGCACTGGCATATTATGCAAATTGAAATGATTTTATTTATCGGTTTACAGAAGTAATACCAAATGACCTATAGCAAGGGCTTCTGGTGCTAGATATTTGTAAACTATTCAGAGCTGAGTTCATAGGTTATTGCTCTGATTATTCAAACAGCTTTGTGTGAATGAAAGACTGGCTCTGCGATGGCAGTGCAGAACTGGACCTAACTTGCAAGTTTCTGCTATTTCTTGGATACAAGTGCATCTTGCACTCGAGCGGTGCTGCATAGAATGGCCTTGCTAGAGACTGATGTTTTCTTCATCATGTGTTATGTTGTGTTAAATGTATTCAGTGTGTTAAAATCTGAGAACCATGTTAAATTTAAAAGGTTGGCATTTTTATTTACTGAAATTCTGTAGTCCAGTTTACATGACTAGTTTTGTTTGAYGAGAGAGGTTCAATTCCTCCCCTGAAATGATAGTGTCTGTTGAAGAAAAACAGGTTTATCTGCATTTGCATTAAATACTTGTTACCATCACTTGTCTCTTGTTTGCTGTTATTACTGTTCTTCCACCTTACAGAGTTCCCAAGGGGTTTACTGAAATTCACTATGTCAGGTTGGAGGCATGCTTTAAAAGCAAAAAAACCATCACCACCAACAACAGAAACAAAAACAAATAACCCAAACCCCAAACAACAACCAAAATGCTATTACAAGCATTAGTCTTGTAAGAAGCTCTTTCCTGTTTCTGAATTCCACCGTCGACCACAAAATATTTTTATAAAATAGCAGAAAGCAGAGTATGCATTGACTAACGAAGCAATCTGACGTGCTTATCTCTCACACTATCACTTATGCCTTGGGGCATGGCCCTCAATTCTTTGTTGATGTGGTTACTCTTTCTCTAATGGGGCTAAATAGAATAAACATCACTTTGGAGAAATGGAGCTTAGTTTGGTATGTAAAAATAATTTAAGATTATTGACTGAAAAGTGGAAAATAATTAAAATGCTATTTTAATGTCAGTGAGACCCAAACAGTGTACCAGGGAAGGGTTGTGAKTTCCACCTCTTTTGCTGTCACTTTGTGATACCCCTAGCAGTCTTGAAATTTTGGCTTGAAGAAAAGCTAACAATCATTACTGATAGTTCAGAACTGGAGCTAGAGTATGAGAGAAGTTAATTACAGAGGGAAGCACTGGCAATGGATTGTGCTTATGGTTGGGAAAGGTCCATTTTAAAGAGTAATTTCAGTTGCTTCCTGGCATCTTTATAGTGTTTCAACTGAAAGCCAGTCCTCTGTCTTGACCACAAAATACAGATGGCAGAAATGTAAATGTACAAAAGTCTTCTTGAAGACAGAGGAGAGTAGGAGGAAATCTGTTAATGAAATCAAATCAGTATGAGTTAAATGCATAATCAAATTTATAACTTATTTAATAGATTTTTGTTGTTGGTGGGGCTGGTAATTGAATACATTTTAATGCAATGTTGAAGCAGAAAGAAAATTTGTTCTTCTGGGAAAGTATAGAAAAAAGAAAGAAAAATGGCTGTCTGCTTTTGAGGGTGCCTGACAAAACACATAGCAATGGAATACAAAAGGCCTAATTCTAACTGAATTACAGACTGTGTAATAGTTTAAACTGCACCAGCTGGTCTTATGAAGCTACCATATTCCTTGGAGACATGTTCCTTGGATTCTCTTTAAGAATCTTGCTAGACCAGTTGAGCTTTGCCTTCTGAGTTGTTGTGCTGAAACAGCAAGATGTATAGCTTAACAGCTCAATCTTTATTAAACAATAACTACAGTGAAACAAAGCACATGGTGTTTGTGCATGTGTATGTTTAACTTGTATTAATTTGTATTTAGTAGCATCTTTCTTCCTGTCTCCCTTCTTCTGCTGTTTGTTGCCTTAGACTGTCAGATCTTAGAGCAGTCATCACAGCCTTATATTCAGCCCCATGTTTAATGGGGATTGGAGACACTGGGTAGTTCTGTGGAGTGCTGCTATGCATTTTAATTAATAAATTCAGTGTTAGATACTGGGAATGCTTATGAGAGATTCCTACTGTCATAGCTGAGTTTTCTCAGTATCTCTGTGAATCGGGCTGTCAAAGAGAGAAAAAGGCATTGGAAGTTTTTGAGGCTGAATAAAGTAACTATGATCTGTTGAGTAACAGTCTTACTTAAACTCACTTGCATCAGAGAAGTAAATTACTTCTGCRATTGGTCAGATGAGGTTTACATTATATTATTTTGAAGTAGATTGCCAACTGTTTGTTAGAAGCAAATTAAACTTTGAATGATGAACTGTCAACAAAAAGCCAGGACAATGGATGACTATTTCTTTTTTGTGTGGAAAGCTGATGTTTTTATGTATAGTTGTTTTGCTTCACTGGTCAATAGCACACCAGCTAAAAATATCTGCTTCTTTTAAACCATATGGTGCTTATATATTCTTTAAAAATTTTCAGTTGTGCTAATCCTAAATGCTTTTTTTTCTGTTTTTGTTTCCAAAATACTGTTTTTAATACTTTCATATGTTCAAAGCCATTGATTTTTCACACACATAATGATTTTCATTTGTTTAAATGAAGATTTCTGTAAGACTTAAGCATTAGATTAAGGAAGATTTGGTATTAAATAACTTAATTTCTGTATGTCAGAACTTGTAGTTTTATAGCACTGGTACATGTGCCTTATTCAGGTTATTCCACAGGTTATAAGAGGAAAAATTGCTGTTTGGTATGTATAAGCATATGCCATCCTTGTTCTTTCCCTTTTTAAGGTTGAATTCAGAGAATAACATACTGATCAATATCAGGTGTATCTGTCACACCAAAGTAGTAATGCATATTTGCTTTAATAAAACCTAGGTTAGAGAAAGGAGCCTGTGGCTTGATATGTTTATGTACATGCAGCACACTGAAATCAGTTCTCCAAGGTGAAAATATTCTGCATTACTTTTACCTACTGCTTTGTAAAGGCTTGAACTCCAAGTCTGTTAYGCATGAATTATCATGCAAAATAAATGCTGTAATAGGTGCCCAGGTGAGTGAAGTGAGACCCTTGAAGTTTACTGTCTAGCCTAGAGTTATTCTCGCCTTTGATATATCTATGCATCCCATGGAGAGAATGGATATGCAAAGGATATTTGTGACTTGGTCAGTGGTAATCTACAGGAAAGAGAAATCTGAGTTGGGAGGGCGCTCTGCTGTAGCTTAAAAAATCTGTTCGATATCCTTTGAGGTAGGACATGGTTGTGTAGGCCAATGACACCTGATTTCTTTCATGCTGCTTGTGAATGGCATCAGACTGACAGAAGTACCCTCAGCTTGGTAAGTCTAGGCTATGACCATGACATTAGGAACCAGTTGAAAAGTCTTAGTTTTTATCTTTTTAAATGAGTTACTTCATATACATTTTTGCCTTTCTTTCAGTATTCCATAACTTCTCTCAAGACCATCCCAGAATTATGTAGACGGTGTGATTCACAAAATGAAGACAGATCAGGTATGATGCCCACTCCTGTCCACCCATCATTTTCCAGACTACTTTTAACCATGTTCAACTTGGCAACAATTGCTTCTTGGCAGTGTTCTGTTGTTTTGTTTTCTTTCATTTTTGTGCAGCTTTCTGGAAGCATGTTTTTTTTTTTTTTCAACAATGTTACTTCATTAGAAGGAAAAAAGTTCCAAAAAAGGATTTGGCTTTATACAGATAAATGTAGGGCTTCATCTCAGCAGCTCCAAACCGCAGTATATGCAACAATTTACTTGAAAACCCGAGAAACCATTGGTGACAAGACGTAATAATGTAGGCGCCAATGAAAAAATGTTGGATACATTTACTACCCATATGGCCACGACTAGTTTGAGGGATGATGTTTTGCCAGAGTCTGAAACTCTATCAAGGATGCTACATGTTAGAATCTACTCAAAGGCATACTGTAATAGTTAAGATTAAAGCAGGGGTTTTGAGTTTAATAGTGTAAACTAAATGAAGAATCATGGCATATAGATGAGAACCAGCTGGGACCCCGCCCCCCCACCCCCCCGACAAAAAGTGCATTCAGTGTTGTTTTTCACTCTGTAAATCAGATTAATCCTCTTTTGTTTTTCTCTTCCCAATGGACCAAAATGAATTGGTGAGAGGTACACTTTTTTGTTGAGCTATGAAAAGTTTATTATGCTTTCATTTGATGCTTTAATTGCACTTCATTAATGTTGTTGAATCTAAGACATTTATAACAGAAACCTGAGACCTGAAATTCGTGGGAAGATAGAAGGCTTTAAGAACTGTGCTGTACTTTGGCAACTTTTATTTTTGTATTTCCTTTCAGAGAGTTGTAAATTACCAAGGTTTGTAACTAAGTTGAAACTTTCTAAGAGCTACTTCTTCTGCCAGAATCATTAAAAGCTAAGTCATCACAGCCCTATGCCGCTGCCCTGGGGAATAAAGGGAAGTGAAGCTTTCCTTAACATGTATACTCTGAATGTTACTGCCTGCACAGGGGTGGGCAGTGATTGCTCACATAGTGCTACCTGCTGCAAGCGGAGAGGCAGAGAAGTGGAAAGGGAGAAGACCCTTGATTTTTTTTTTTCCCCTCTCTCCTATTGCTCTCTCCCCTTGCTCTCTTTCTTTGCGTGCCCTCATTCTTGCTCTCACTCTTTTTCTCTCTCATGCTCTCTCACTCTCTCTTCCTCACTTGCTTTCTCTGCCTATCAGTATGAACAGCTGATTATGTGCTTGTGGGATGTAGATTCTGCAGAAAGAGATAAAGCAACAGATTCACTCAGTTGCTCCAACAGCAAGGTGAACTGGAGAAAGAGGGCAAGAATAGCCACTAAGCCGTTTTTTGCTGGTTGGTCTTCATGAAGGCTGCTAAGCCAGAGTGGCAACTTAACTAAGTCTGCTCTGTTTTCAAGAAGTGTTTAGTTTTAAGAGATTATCCTTAAATTAAAATACAAGCCAAGAGCAAGGATGGAGCGTTGGTTGTGAGCTCTTCTGAAAGACACTTGGACATTGACAACTTATTCTCAATTGCTCAATTGTTTCATGATCCCCTCTGCAGGCAGACATTTTCCACTGATGACTTTAATTACATCTGCATTCATCTGTTGCTTTGAAGAGCAGTTGAGAGAAGTAACTACAGGCATTGCTGGAAGACAGTGGTAACACCAGGAAGTCTGCCAATGAAACTTACTTCAGAGCCTTGTTTGAAATTCTTGAATCAAAAAAGGAGTTTTTAGCACTGATAATAGTTTTGGCAAACTGAAAATAGTACTAAAATCTATTTTTTCATTCTTTTTATCACTTACCCATTTTGGTGAACTGAAAATAATACTAAAATGTATTTTTTCACTCTACTTATCACTGAATAAACATATACACTGTTGAACAGGAAGGTATCACTTTACATCCCTGCTGAGACTTCACTGAAATATCAGTCAAGTTGCACTCTACAAGGTTCCCATCTTCTGTTTTTCATAGTTGATTTTGATGCAGTCAAAACGATGCATATCATGGACCATTAAAAAAAATCAAACAAACACATTCCCAAAGTTATTGTTGCTATATGCTGTTTTTGATCAAGATRAATTTTATCATAAATCCTTAGTATGCATGGCAGACCTGCAATTGTATATTTATATTACATTCACAATTTAAATGATTACATATAGAGTAACTCAGAGGTTTTACCACAAACTGGTCCAGCCCTCTACTTCATACCCTCTCCTGTTTAGTTAAAGATTGTATTTTTCTTTAAAATAGAGAAGAATGTGGAAGTAGAACTATCCAAGAATTATCTTATAGATGAACTAAAAGTTAAGTGCAAGTTACTAGTAGGACTACATAAGTTGAGATCCTAATAGCCTTAAAAAATAAGGATCTCTGAAAACTTTGTCTCCAAAGAATATCACTAAGACAATTAAGTCAGAAGTATAGAGAAAAGTTTTAACTTTGTATTTAAATATATATATAAACATGTAGACAACCATATTCATCACAAGATTGTTTGCACTGATTTAAACCATACAGCTGATCTTTGTGGAGTTAAATTTTTTAGTTATCTTACAGATAACATGGGGTCCTTATTATTCATTGTTCACAGTTAAGTTTAGTAAATAGCCCTGAGATCCCACTTGCTTTCTCCATTTCATTGAAATGTTGAATAGTATGTTAATAACATAGGAAAATGTTAGGTTACATTGTTTTCAGATTGCTGTAAGCTCCTTTAATCCTAGGCAAACATATCAGTGCTTACCAGTCAGTCTGTTTTCTCATGGATTTCACATAGACTTTTCAACACACTTTTTTTCCACCCCATTTCTTTCTGCCTGTAATTTTTGGTCAAATTACTTATTCTTTTGGACAAGAAGAGATTAGAAAGTCTGAGACATGATTTCCCTTCATATCCCCTCTTCCTGCTTATATCGATCAGCTTCACRTTGTCATCTCCCTTTACAGGAGCAGACTGGTTGAGGATCTGTGCCAGCGGGAAAGTGCTGTATTTCCTTCCTCACTTCTTTACAAGATTTGCATGAAACTCATGCTGTTAATACAATCTCAGTACTGACTTCTCTGTGATCTTCCTTGGATATAGGAATTCTGACTCAGGAAAATTCCAAGGGATTCTTGAGATCAAAGTATATGTCTCACTACCCCCAGGTTACCAGGTGTAAGATTTACAGGGTAGGAGAAAAGGTGTAGGGCAAATGCTGGCTTATTCATCTTACATGGACCATAATGCATGTTTAAGGGCAAGCATAAATGTGAATTAAATATGCATCTAGCTACCTCATTTTTCTGAAACGAAATGACTGACCAGCCTGTCTGTTGATTTCCAGTATTGTCTAATGCAGAATGATGAATTGAAACAGAAATCAATCCTTTATGCCTTTCTTCTTAAGCATGAAATTAGTTGCTTGCTTTCTGGGTAGATTTTCTAAGGGCACTTGAACAAATGGTTCAGGACATCTGTGTTCAACAAGCTTCACTGAACCATATCATTGTGTTAAGGTATATTCTGTCAGTTAGGATGACTTTTGGTTGTCATTTAAATGTATGCCTTGAATGAGGACAATATTCTACTTGAAATCTTTATTCACATGTTGATAAAGTTCACCTTTGGTCTCCAGAAGGTATCCTGCTGTACTGCTTTATTAATTGCCAAATTAACTGTGGTTCACAAAAGTATTCAGAAGGTTGCTTTCCTATTTAGGAAAATTAATCAGTGAATATGGTAATTGTATATTCTCCAGTGTTTCAGGTTGCACACAATTCCTGTCCCAAGCTCTTGGTAGTTTTTTAACTATAACTTAAATTATAGCAAAGCTTTGATTTGGAGTCAGCATTATTTATATAGCATTAACTTCTGAGAGTTGTGTTCCAAATATGTCCCAGGTAAATATGTCTGAAACAATACAAAATTGATTGGGTAGTTCCAGGCTTTGAAAAAGTCGTAGAAGACTGAAGGATTTTCTCAGRAAAAACAGTAATTAGAATCATGAGTATGCATTGAAACTTGTGATAGCTATACAGACTCTTTTCCTAACTAGTTTTCACATCTTTGCTTTTTCAATTTTACACATTATGTGCCATGATGAGCTCTTCTGATTTTTCATTAGAACTTCCCATGTTAGTACCCATTTATATCCCCAGATCAGTCTGGAGAAGGGTAACACCAGTTTGGAATTGGGAGACCTCAATTTGTCCATTCTGAAAATTTCTTTCCCTCTTCTACATTCRCTACTTTGGAAATGACAGCTTTTACAGTGTTCTTCCTCAAGCCAAGATAAGAAAAATGATTCATTTGCTAAGGCTTGTGTTAATGTATGGATCACCTAGAAAAGGTGCAGTTTGAATTATTATTTATCTCTATTGCTGTCATTTCCTAACCCTTTCTTTCTTCTTTATAATAGCTTCAAATTTCACTTACAAAAGGGAACAAACCCACTCTGTTCCTCTCTGTTCAGGGTCATTCTTTAGTTCAGATTCTYGTGCTGTAGAACTTGCATTAAAAAAAACAGAAGTACTCTTGGAAGCTATTAATATATTAAAACTGTAAAACAGTGCCACCTTCAGTTAAAATTGTTAAATATTATTTCAGTGATATTAATGAAATAGTAAACGGAAAGATAGTCAGAACTGGTTTTCATTATTTTATTGATGTGTGAAGGACATCCCTTCCTCCCTCTCTTGGAGTTCCAATACTGCTGCCATTGTTGGAGATAAATCAGTGTTTAAAAGTGTGAGGAATTTTCTGAAAACTTTCATAGTGCAGACAACACCTTGGTGTCTGTAAACAAAGTCCAAGTCACAGTGCTCTAAACGGACCTGGAATGAGTACAAGTCTTAATTGATTCAAGAGGCTCTACTGAAGTCCTATCACAAGGAAGAAGGTCAGGCATTTCTTTTAAAGGACAGTAAAACTCAACATGTGAAACTATGCATATACTTACTGCAGGCCCTCAAATGATTATATGGTGAATTACTGCATTTAAAAATATATTTTATAGACATAGACAGCTGTCAATACTAAGCCCAGGTTTCCTTAATGATGATGGAAAGTGGAGTAAACCCCACAGTAATAGAAATTTTAGAGCAAGGAAGAAGTGTTTCAGATATAGGAAAGTYATTTGAATCCATTCATCTTTCAGTAGTGATGGAGCCAGTCTAACAGAGAATGCTCTTGTTTGTAAACAAACAAAGCCTAAATGGTGAAGAAGCTCATTGCTGTGTTCTTAGCAAGGGTAGGGAATACCTCCTACTGTTTTGTACCAGAAGATTTCTGGGCACATGTTGACAAGTTCTTAGGGTGAAAGCCTTCACCCAGCCTCTTCTCTTGCGTCTTTGCAAGTTTCACACATTATTTGCAGTCTTGCTCCTACCTGGATGCTGGTTGTGCTCTTGTGGGATGGTTACATTGTAATCATAGAATAGCTTAGGTCAGAAGGGGTGTTTGAAGGCCATCTTGTCTGGTTACATCAGGTTGCCCAAGGACCTATTCTCCCTAGTGAATGCTGCGATAAGAAACATTGCAACCCAGTTACTTTGAGGAAGTGTGCTTAGGGAAGCAATTATAGTGCTTCCAGTTCTTTGTCAAAAAGAAATAAGCGTGATTCAACCTCAGAGATTCATGGACATTTGAAAGATCTATTAGGCATGATAAAAGCAGCAGGTGGTTTCATCATATTCTGCAATTGGCTGTGAGCTCCAGGCCCCAAGCAGCATGTTGTTCGCCATTACTCACAGTTTTCCTCTGGTTTGTGACTGCTCAGGTATGGAGTTTGCAGAAAACAAAGGTTGAAATACAGAGAATTTAGAATTAGCACAGTTTGGAGGCAGATCAGGCTGTTGGGCAGAAGCAGCATTAACAGCATCGATGACTGATTCTGACAGCTGTTGGGATAAAAGAAAGTAATCTGTCTTTTCCTCCTGGACAGTGGTTCAGCACAGCTGAACATGAGATACTGCTGTTTATCCTGAGAAAGAACAGGGATAGTAGGCTAAACAGTCTCAAAGATTTCAATGAGGGATACAGTGTAGCAATGGGCTTGCCAGATCCAACCCACAAAAGAACAGGAGTGAATCAATGTTCATTTTTATTCCTGTTAAATGTTGCTGTGTAGCTGTCCCGTGACTGAGTAGAACAACATGACTCAATTGCCAGCTCGTCTGCAAGTGGCTCAAATCCTTGTTTCCGCTGAGCTGCCTGCCTGTGCCACTGCCAGTTGTATGGCCCAGTTGTTGAGCAGCAGCAGTCATGACTACAGAATGTTGGTCAAAGCTTAAACTTAAATGAGTCTGTGGTGATGGTGACAGAAACGCACAGTTAGAAGTTTGACCATTCCCTGAGAACCACAATCAGTCAGTGTTCAGTGACTGGGAATAGATCCCGATTCCTTGTTAGGTGGATCCAGAAAGATCTTGCATTGCAGCATCTTTTCAGTACCACTTTTCAGTATCTTTAGTTCATCTCATCACGGTACTGATGTATGATATACAGCCCTTGCCACCTCCTGTTTGTGTCACAAGTGTTGTAAGCTTCATGAAGCCATCAGCAATAAAAGGATGTTACTGCACGCTTTTGGCAGGGAGGTGACCTCTTGCATGCACATCAGCAAAGAATTTCAGTTGTACGTTTCCTATTGGACTGAGTAAAAGTTGAGTCATTTGTTATCTTCCTTTATACTCAGGGCAATTTAAAGCTATTCTAATATTTGAGCATTTAAACTGTAAGCATCACAGAAACTGCCTGTCACAAGGGTAAGGTTTCATCTGTGTATGACAATCATGATGACTGGACAATGCACAGGCACTCACATACCAGATGAAATCTCTCCCTCTCACCCCTCCACTGCCTGGATTCAAAGATGGCATCGAAGAATGCTCTGAAGTCAGCAGATCCTTCCAGTTGAAAACATAAAGATCTTTTTTAGAAAGTTCCAGATAGATAAATTTTGATTTCTAAAATCAAATATGATGAAGCAATTAAATTGCCAGAGAAGTTGCTTCCTAATTGTCCCCTTTTCTGACTATTCACCCCAAAGCAGCTCTAGGATGCAAACAAAAACAAACAAACAAACAAAACCCCCTATGAATACACCTACAGGCCTCTTTATTCACTTCTTGTATTTTGCCTTTTTTAAGAGCAGAGAGCACAATATATGGTCAAGAACTACTTTTGCAAATTTGACCCTTGCAGGTTTTTATCAGACACCATTTTCTTTAGTGTTGAGGAAATGCTTTGCCACCTCAGCTCTGTCAGGCAGCATTATACTTCTTTATTATGTCGGTGAAAAGTCTCCTAAGTTCTTCTGTTCTTCTTTCTTTGTACTTGKATGATCCCATGGCTGTGTTGACTAAGTCTCTGATCATTAGTGCATAAAAGTTAGGGTCAGAATTTTGACAACATCTTCGGAAATAAGAAATTTTGTCATCTTTGAAATATTGGTGCACAGAAGCAATATGGCTCATCCAAGATGATATTAGTATTATTTGATGGATTTTGGATTCAAGTTAGCTGCTCCAGGTTCTAGTCCCCTGCCTTAAACACAGACCATCCTGTGCTGTTGTTTATAAAGGAATCAAACAGTATTTATTTGACCCAGACTTTCAGTGGCCCCTGCCTGACTTCATAAGTGTGGAGAGATGAGCAAAAGGCTTTTTCCCCGGAATGACTGTTAGGACTACTTGCATAACAACCCCTGCTGTACTGGTGCTTTGGAGGACATAGGCACTGCTTGCTTCTGCTTCCTCAGGAACAAGCATTCAGGGTTTCAGCCATGCCCTAGTCCACTCTGGCCCGTGGTCTCAATCTCGTGTGTAGGGGGAGCCATGCTAAAACTGCCTAAGCTTGGGTGCAGCATATACAGCACCCAAGGAGCAGAAAATAGCTCAAAGAACGATTGAGTCTACCAGTCTGATTTGCATTACTCCCTACTCCTTATGTGGTTAAATGCCACATTCTAATCCTTTATTAAATGCACTGTAAATTCATCATCCTAATTAAGTAAAGAACATGTTCCGAAGTTGGTAAAAATATTGCTAATTGTTCTCAGTGTTCCAGTTTTCTTTCCTAGTGCCAGTGTTTGTAAAGAGTTGCTCCACCAACATATTGGGGAGAAAAGCAACAAAGAAATGTCAGTGCCTTACTCCACTTGTATTGAAAGAAAAGAGAAATACATGACTGTGCCATGATCGAAGACAGATTTGTAACAAAGGTCATTGCTTCTTTGCAGTGTCAAGTTTTACAGTTTTATCATCAGTGGTTTATGTAAATATGTGTTATTAAGGTTAGAAAGTGGAAGAAGCCAGTTCAGCCTAGCAACAGAATAAATGTAAGCTTAAAGAAAGTGACGACAAACAAAATGTTGATGACTTTTTCTTTGTCTAGACCCCTGTGTTGAAAGCAGTGTTTTCATAAAACTCAGAGAGAATTCATTTCCATACAGAGTGCTTAATAGTTCCTGTCAGAACAAAACAGCTGGGAAACATATGGTATCCATTTCCCTGTATCACTTGGAAAAAATTTCACATGTAAATAAAACCAACATAAAAGTGTAGGCCTTTGAACTTAGAATCTTATACAATGCATAAATAAGTCAGTACAATGCGTTCTTTGTATTGGCCCACTGTTACATGCCTTTTGATTATTATTTTTAATTTTTTCTGGGGAAATATACTTCTGAGCACTTTCAAAAGTATTAAGATAATTTTCAGACCATCATAACTACTAAGCTATACTAATCTTTCACTTCAAACATTAATATTTCACTGAAAGTGCCTATATCTGTTTCTTTAGGAAGGTGTTCATGGCAAATTGTGTTTTTTGACCACAAATTAGATCCCACTGATAATGTAGTTAGCGTGTGTAATAAATCTGCTATGTTTAAATTGTCTTCTTGCCTTTGAGAATGTGTGAACTCTTGGTATACATTAAAAGGGCCATAGAAAGGAAAAAGAGACTAAGGGCTTTAGTAGTTTTATTGGAGTCACCCTACTGAAAATAATAAAATAAAGAAAACTCTTTGCTTGTGTGCTGCTGATTATGGAGATCACGAATATCACAGACTGGGAATGTGAAAGAGAAAAGTTCAAAAGGAGTAAGCATTCAGGTGCATTGAGCTCCCTTCCTTCTCTGCAACTCAGATTCCCTAGCTGAGCTGTATATCCTGCAGTGCGCTGAAGATAATGCACTGGAAGTTCCAGAGCTCTGTGTGTGTGTGTGTGTGTGTGTGTGTATGTACGTACGTACATTATGGGATGGAAAGTTTGACTAAGAACCCCAAGATACAGAGAAGTGGAAAATGAGACATCATACCTGACTAAATAGGTTTAATTTTCAGATGAAAACAGATTTTCCAGTTCTTGGAAGGAATATCCATCTTCCAGAGAAAACAGGCCATTAAAAAAAAAGATAATTGTTGCTGTTGTTAAAACAAATCCACTAAAAAAAGTTCAAGGAAAGAGAATTCTGACCAACCCTGTTGTTGACCTCCCAAAAAATCATCCTACTTTTCTGATTATCTCCATGGAATAAAAATAGCCGAAGGCAAATTAACATAGTCTGGCAAGGCTGGCATGAATGCCACTAGCCACCACTCTTACTGGTGTTGATTAAAAATTACTTTTTTTGTAAGTAAACCTTCTTCCTGTTTAAGGTTTCTTTTCTGCAGTGTTAATTTCTTCAGCTGTTGTAATAGAGTTGTCATTAAATCTGCTTAGATGTGAATGCAGCATGCTCTGTGATTCTTGTTTCTAGTGTTTGGCCAGGTCTATCTTTAAAGATGCTGTATCATGTAATAATAAACAGTTCTCAATCCCATTGCTCTGTTTTAGTTTCCAGCACCAGCTGGAACTGTGGGGTCTCAACTCTTATCGGAAGTGCACAGAAACCAACAGGCATTGCAGATATGTGCAACAAATTCAGACCGGTGAAGAGGGTTTCCCCATTAAAGCACCAGCCAGAGAGCTCCGAGAGCAACGAAAGCGATGACCAAAAGAACCAGAAGGGGGAATACCAGAAAGGCAACGATTCTCAGTCTGCACCTCYGAATGATGACCAGAGCCCAGGAGAAGGAGAGAGCCTTAAAAGTAAAAACATTGAGCCTGCTGTTCTGCTTGGGGAGCTCGAGCACTATGACCTGGATATGGATGAAATTTTGGATGTGCCTTACATTAAGTCAAGCCAGCAACTTGTTCCTTTTACAAAGGTGGCTCCTGATAAAAAACTTTTGGGTGTATGTTCAACAGTGAACGGTGTCAGTGGAAAGAGCTGCTCTGCAGGGAACGCAGAGAACTTGCCCGCCAGCATGACACAGTTCTGTGTTCTGTCCCCCRTGAAAGGCTCTCAGCTGAGAAAAACGCAGCCCATTGTCCTTGAGCAACACAAGCATTTAACAGAAGAATTGGAGCTTTCCCAGCCTTTAGTTAAGTGTAGCTCCATCCCTGAATCTGAAGCCCAGGGCAAGAGCTTCCTCAGCAGGACATTTGTTGATCCTCAGGCTCATAAAACTGAGAAGAGTATGCCAAACTGCCATCTGAGGACTTTTCAACTGCAGACTGCAGTGGCAGAAAGCAAGCAGCTTGAGGAACTGAATAGGAACTGGAGCAGCGCAGGGGGCCCAGAAGAGAGGAATGAAGAGGTGAAAAAAAGTAAGAGCATCTTAAACATTGTAAAGGAAGGCCAAATATCATTACTGGTAAGTATCATCTTAATTTCATAATCTGTGTAGGGTAAGAGATTTCAGTGATGTAGTTGATAAAGTCAGCAAAGCTGATGAAGTACATATTTTGTACTGCTGCTCTATTTGTCTGGTATTCACCTTAGAAATTGAGCATATGGGTTTCCAAACAGCAAGGTTTCATCTTTAAATCAAATACGTAGCAAAAACAATACATCCATTTTATGTAAACATGGACAAGATTGCTAGCTCATGCAGTAAATTGATATCATATAAAATGCAGGGTTTTAAAACATGAGATCATTTGAATATCAATTTTAAATCTTAATTGAGTTCTGCCTTTCACAACATTTGTGAATTACTTTGTTTAGTTATTGGTGGTTTACCTCAGTTGCTATTTAGAGGCCGACCATGGGAACAGAGGGGCTTCTGTTGTATTCTGATTATTATTCAGGAGTGTTAATGCTGGCATATTGCAACAGCATTCTCGGGCAGGAGCTCTCTCTAAAGCCTCCTTGGCCTCTGACCCGTATGAAGTTTTTAGTTAGGTCTAGTGCTGTGATCAGACATTATCAGCGATGGTTTCCAAAGTAACTAGGTGCAAGTTAGCACAATGATGCAGAACAAGCGATCTCCACTCAGAAGGGCTGTTGGAGGCACAGTGTATGTGTAAGAACTGTTTTTGTTAGATTTTTGTTTAGCTTTTCTGTTTAACAGCTAGCTCAGGCGCAAAGGCAGACTTATTCAAAGACTAGACAGAGGCAGAAGAGTGTATCAGAGTGCTCAGTAAGAAAAAAAAAACAGAGAAGAAAAAAAATTCACCTAAAAATGGGAATTAAAAAAAAACAACTGAGGTTATCCTAGGTAGATAGATAATACATATTTTTTCTGAACAGGCCAAAACTTCTGACTGAAGTAGACTGAATGAGTTGTGTGCTGGCAAGTCTACACTACTCTAGGAACTTATTGCTGTTACTCCTTAACTCTGTCTTCCTTCTTCCATTTCCTTTCTGGATTTTCTCAATCCACTTGTTTTCTCTTAAAATTAGATTTGGGCAGGATTATATATTAGGTCATGGTTATGTAGTACTTTGTTCAATATTCCAAGAGAATACTATAATACAAATTTTATTATGGAAACAAACTACCAAATAAAAGCCTTCTGTCTTGTGTTTTAACTATATTTTAGATTGTGCTTAGCACAAGCTGCCACTTTTACAGTGTGCAAAGTATGAACTTTTTTTTAGGAGTCATGGATGTTTTCTGTTCAATTACTCATCAATATAATGCCAAAAAAGAAAGAAAAGAAACCAACTGCAAAATACACAGAAATTACAAAAATGTGGGAGTGTTTGCAGTTACGTTATTGAACACACTGGTATGGAGATGTAAAGCTACACAAGACCTTGTGCTGTTACATGGCAATTACATTATGAAGAGAGAAACTCCACAGTGAATCAAGCCAGTAGGCATCCTTCCTCTCTGTCCTATCTCTAATAGTAGCTAGGGAAGTGGAAAGCTCCTGGTTTTGAGAGTTATAAAAGAACGTGCCTATAGGAAAATATCTTTGGCTTGTATCTTGCACAGTGAGGCTTAATGTTCTGTGTATGTTTTTATCACTAATTGTAACTGATATAATGAATTTTTAACCATTTCTTTTTTAACAGCCACACTTAGCAGCGGATAATCTGGATAAGGTTCATGATGAATATGACAACAATCTGTTGCACATAGCAGCATCGCAGGGACATGCAGAATGCCTGCAGCATCTCACTTCCTTGATGGGAGAAGACTGTTTGAATGAACGAAACATTGAACAACTAACTCCAGCTGGGTTAGCAATAAAGGTGACTTAGTCTCTCTCTCTCTACTGTGATGTGATATAAAGGTGATTTAGTCTCTTTCTGTGATGGCTGTAAGTAATACATCCAACAGAATGTTTTTTTTCAAGCGTTTTGTTAAATTAGAGCAGAAAACATTTCTGCCATTGGCTGGTACAACAGAAGCAATTAAAAATGCATTACTGTGCAAGATACAATGTCTGTTGTAAACCACTGGCACTTCATATGTTGTTGTCAGTGCATATGCATTCACTTTTAAATCAGTTAACTGGCTCCAAAAATATTTGCTTTATTTCAAGGAGCTTTTATTTAATTCAGACCTAATCGTTTCTTTAGACAATGTAACAGTTTCTTAGGGTTTTTTTTTTTTTTTAACAAATAACTATATAACCTTGAAAGACAAGTGTGAGAATGTATTTGCAAAGCCTGATAACGCTTTGACTGTTTCTAACAATGGTTTTTGTCAGTGTGCCGCATCTGAAGGTGAAACTTCTTGGGAGTCTAGAGCAATTGCATCAAAGTTAAAATTTACATCTTGCAGAACAACCTGTCATAAACTGCAAAAATTAATGCCCAAACTTACAGGAAAACCTATTATGTAGGAAAACGGGAAAATGTACAGTGTTGCTGTGCTATAGTAAAATACAGTGGTGTACCAAAAAGCTGAGATTTTAACCATACTAATTCTGGGTCTTCAGCAAGTAAAATTGAATGGTTGAATGCTATCCCTCAGCAAGAAACAGAAACAAGCGTTTCTGTCTCTTCAGGGTTTTTAATTGTTATTTTAATAGTTATTAATAGTTGTTATTAATAGTCTTTTTGGAAAGACTTTAGAAAATGATGGAGGACTGGTGGATTCCAACCTGTGGGAAATGATTTTTATTCTTTGAGAGGTGTCAGTCATTCCAGTGACATAGTGTCCTAGGGCAGGAGTCAGGGATATATGTAGGTATGTGTATGTGTGTGTGTGTGTGTATGTATATATTTTTTCTTTTTTTCTTTTTTTTTTTTCTTCCCCTGGGACAGGCCATATGAATGAGAAATTAAACTGATATTTAGCTGGTCTGTACTACTGAACTGCTGTTATAAAATGAGGCATTTAGCTTCAATATTCTGGCCCATGTCTAGTCTGAAGAGCTATGGTTTGCCAATCTAAAGTTGTTCTACAATTTTAGTTGGAAATGTTTTTTTCTCCTGTTTTTTTTAATCTAGGTAGATGATGTATTTATAAGCTAGTAACATCTTGTATTTTTTCTCCTGAAGGTTGGCTTTCTTAACAATAAGCAARGGGTTCCTTTAGAGTCTATAACATTTTGGGCATGCTTTCACATTTCTAGAAATTTGTGTAAATATAGCTGAATTCTCCCTGAATGTGATGGTGCTCGGGCACAAGTGTTACTAACAATGACCTGCATGGCCAGAGTTGTCCTGGGTCTTTGCAAATGCTGTCTCAAAACCTTAAAATTATTTGGCAGAAATAAACTTCATAGTTCCTGCTCCTTATTTCCAAAATGCTTTGGGCCCTGGTAGAATCAACTTTATTCTTCTTGCTCTTAGATTATACTGTTATAACTGCAGTGTTCTGTAAGAATCATGAGTATCAGAATGAAAGAAAATTTGTATGCAGGAACATAGATTTCCATGGAAGGGGGTTTCAATAGGCGATTTACTGATGATGTGCAACACTTTTCAGTAAGGAATGAGTTAATTATAACAATCTCGTTTAAATCAGAACCTCTTTCTGTGCTTGAGTTATGAGCTAGAGTGAAAATAAAGCGGTGTGTTATGGCCAGTCATATTGCCATGTTGACAGTTTGTTTTATTCATTTTGTTTATTTAAAGCGGCTGTGGAAAAATCCTCTGCAAATTAGCAAAATTGTGTTATTTAGTAGGTACTTCATTTTATTAATTCATTACCTTAATTTTAAAAGTACCATAAGATTATACTCAGTTGTGATACAAAGGAAAACACAAGGAATATATAAAGTTATCTGTGCTAACTAATATTTGAACCCTGATTTGATGTATGAGGGTTTTTCTGGAGTGGTTAAAAGAACACAGTAGTTTTCGTTGTTTTACTTCATTTTGGAAATTGAGAGAGATAGAAGAAAGTAAGTAAAGTAAAAGTGGTGTGTGTGTCTATGCACATGGCACATATGCAAGGAATAACATAACATTTTTATGTTATTCCCATATCATTTTAAAGTTGGTTAATAATTATTACATTCTTTTGCTTGTTTTTATAAGAATCAACCTGAAATGGAAGTTTCTTTCCTTCCCAGGATATATTTTTTCATTTTATGCATGCAAACAGCTTTATATGTTTCATGTGTTGACCCGTGTGAAGTCTTTATCAAGCACTTGAAATGTTTGTGTTAGCTATAAGGAATAACGTGGCCTTTATGAAAATGACCATAGAAAAGTAAGTAAAAGAAGGCCAGAACGTGGTTATGCCAAACTGCATTTACTCAGGTATCATCACTGAGAGGGGACACTGCAGCAGCAAGAGAAGCTGGTAAAAGCTCTTGCCTTTACACTGGGCCACAAGCATGCTCTGCAGGAGATGTTCATCTGTTCCTGCAGCATCCACATCCTGCTTCATAGTAACTTGCACGCTACTACCAGTGTGCACAGCAGCTTGGGAATCTTGTGCCCAGGCTGTAAAAGGTGTTCAGGGCAAGAACCATCTTCTTGTTTGTGTTTGTACAGTGTCACGGTTAGGTCCTAATCCAGGAGGACTAGGTGTTCAGATACTGCAAGTAATACATAATAATAACCGAGCATGCATTTAATTACTGAACAGTGAAGACTTTAGTGTGTAGGGAGAGAACCTGTTCACTCTAATCCAGCGAATAGTCTCATTTAATCATTGAGCCTTGCTGTATGAGTGATGGAAGCAGAACTATGTTTTTTTCTGAATGTCTGAGAGTAGGGGGCAGATAGTGTGTAATACCATTTCACTGCCTCTTGAACTGGTGTCCCCTGGGGTGCCACTCAGCAAAGGTTCTGTACCAATATGTATACACAACTGTAGTTTTAGGAGGTTAAAGATGGAAAATGTAGGGCAAATTTAAACTGACAGAGTAATATCAATAGCCAAGCTATATTTGATCCAGGACAGCAGGATAAATAAGTGCATTACGTGAAAGCAGATAAAAGAGCACACTTTCAAACAAACTATAATGTTGTAACATATTAGTGGTTCTGATAAACCCTTCCCTGTTTGGTAGCTGTGTTTGGAACTGAAACAGGTGGAATTTTTTACTTTGTTTTTTTCTTTATTTAGAATGGTCAGCTGGAGTGCGTTCGGTGGATGGTGAGCGAAACAGAAGCTATTGCAGAATTAAGTTGCTCAAAAGATCACCCAAGCCTTATTCATTATGCGGGTTGCTATGGTCAGGTATGGCTTTCATTCACTTTTTACAGAGATTGATATGCTCATACAACAATTTCAATTAAAAGCATCTCTATAGCCAAATAAGCATTCTGTGGCTTTTAAATGCAAGTGTTCATAATTACTTCAAAGTAGGAAGATCCAGAAGACTTCAAAGAAAGCAAGATCCTTTCCCATTTAATCTGCTTATTTTTTCAGTATTTTCTCCCTTAGGTCATTTTTTTGAAACTTTAAGTAATGGCAAAGAAAAGATTAGATGGCATATTAGGCTAACCTATCAATCGAAGAACATCGAGGGAGTTTAATCATCTCATTCTGGTCCATAGAGGGCTCATTGGCCACATCAGAAAATCATCAAACACTCTGGGATAGTTCACATTCCCTTCCCAGGAGAGATTCATTTCAAAAAATTTTGGCAAACTGTGACAGTTTAGGAATTCAGTATATTGGCACTGAAGTCAAGTGTGGTGAAACTTGAACATCATCTGTCTAGCTCTAGCCAGTTTTATTGAGAATTACATATAAAAATGTGTTGTAAACCAATCCTGGTCCACACCTAACTTATCTGTAAATCTAATGATGGGAAACCTCAAAAATTCAGCTTTCAGTGCTCTGCTAACATCTGGGGAAACATACACCACTTAATCGCACCACATTCTCTTCCCACAAAGTCTGTTTTTCCTAAACAGACCTTGCAATAACCCCTCTTCAAAGGACCTTCTCCAGGATCTCATATGGAAGGAATAGTGATCCATTATTGTTCTCTAATCTCTTTGGTGGATGGGCCACTTTCTCACCCGATGCTATTTTTTTTCTCTCTTACCAATAAAGAGAGAACAAGCAAAATATAGCCACTCATCTTAAGAAAGTTAGCTTTTTATTGCGACATGTTTCTGCTTTTAATTGGTCCTGTCCAACGATGGGTTTACTGGAGGCAGAGGGAAGGAGAGCAGGCAAGTGTGGGAGGCTAGAGAGCTGGAAGTCCTCCCTTTCTCCTGGTGCTTCCTGAGGCAACACAGACACCCTCATTCACACACAGACCAGAAACCTCTATTCCTTTTCTGCCTCCCACGTACTGTGCATATTACTGGTGCAAATTAGAACCCTGCTGGAGATGCCGATTGATTCTGTCCTTCTGTGGCAAGTTTGGCCTGTAAATCTAACACTGAATATAAGGCAGCTGGGTGTCTGGTCAGAACTGGGTTCGAGAAAGGAGTGTTTGTTACTGGGAAGAAAGTTTGGAAGAGAAAACTTAATGTGAACTTAGGTTCATGTCTTCATTTGAGTTAGCCTAATTTTGCCTTCATCTCTAAAGATGTTTACACAAACTAAATCCAGTGAAGCTCTGTTTTTTTCAATGGATTTATGCTGTCTACTGCCAGGAGCAGATCTGGCACACTGTAACTATATTCCGTTCAGAGCAGGAAGGAAGCTCCACCAGTTAAGAAACACCAGCTACAATCAGCCACCCATGAAATTTAAAAAGGTGATATAAAAATTGCTGACAAATTTTCATAGTTCACTGAATGTGAAAGAAAGTTCACATGTATTGTCAATTATCTTTTTTTTTATATGCAATCCATAAATGTCTTGCAGACTTGAAAGAATACTGAGGCTGAAGGGAAGCCAGACTAWCTTACCCAACTGTATTAAGAAAAAGTTGTTGAGAAATTCAAATGTAGGGTTGGCGCTAGAAGGTTTAACTTATTTTATCATTACTTACATGAGAGATAATCTGTGTAAACACTGATCTTGGCAGAATTACAAGAGTGCTATTTTTACAAGGAAGACCTGTTGTTCAAACATTTTCTAACGGAGTCAACCCATCCATTATTTCCCAAGGCATTACGCATACATGCCATATTCTTCTTCAATAAATATCATTTAGTATGGGCAGCAAAAGGGAGCTTATTTCAAAGCTCCTATGTTAATCGTGGTCAAACCACAGTCATGGCCAGACTCCAAATACAGCTCAACAATACTGTGTTCTTCATCTCTCTCTTATCTGCTTTTATTCCATGAGAGAGGGACTGTATAAGTTCATGTGATGGGTGAGGAGAAGAGCTTAATGCCAGCCTGCAGCCTGGTCTGCATACCTCCTAGCAGCAGCCTCTTTTTAATTATGGAGCCATGCAACCATGGAGGGATTTGGTGAAGCAACCTGGTTGACAGAAATCCCCGTATCGGGTGTAAGTTGTTGGTGTATTGCAGATCATGGACCAGCTATGTCTGGCACAGGCACCATGTGGTAGGAAGGAGATGGTGCTGCAATCCTAGGTGCACTTAGTAGGTCCTGACTAAGAGCTTCACAGGGATGTAGTTTCTTTCCAACACAGATGCTGCAGTAGCAGGGACTGCACAGGTTAGAGAGAGAGGGTGGGGAACACTGAAGGGTTTGTTACCGCTGGAGCTCCAGTGAGCCTAAAGCTTCAGGGGAACCAGAGCTGCAGCTTGACTGAGAGCTTAGGAAGGGTTTTGTGTGCCTCTTGGGGGTGGTGTAGGGCTGGAGGCTGCAATGGAGAGGAGTGTGTGGCAGTCAGGCACACAAATGCCTAACAATGCACTTCTTTGCACCTCAGGATGTTTGCTTTTCCCTATCCAATGTCATTTTTGCAGGGATAATTTGTGACCTTTTCACTCACCCCATAGTTCTCTATTCAGAACACCTAATACCTACTGTGAAAGCATACTGGGAAAGGGAGCTAATTTAGTCAATATCAAGTAATGGGGCTAGGGTTAGATGCAGAGTCACTGCTTTTCACCATGCTAATCCTTCCATTTGTAGTCCAGTTAGTATTAAAAATGCTCTTTGTTAACTGTTCTTTCTGCTCCAGAAGTCAGCTGTGGGAGCTGAAGTCTGCAACCTGTCCCCAAACAGAAAGAGCATATTGTGACATTTTTTCCAGAGTCTTCTCTTTGGGGACATTTGACTTGTAGCTCCAGAATATGCCAGAGGGTTGTTAACCACTGTTACAATATAAGATAACTGCAGATCTTAAAATTATTAAATATACTGAATAACTTGTCAGTATTTATCAGTTCCTGTTGCATAACAAGTATATGATTATTTTCCATTATCTTAATCTTATAAATGAATTTTCTTACTATCTTTCATTTTGTTTGAATAAATTGAGTTGATGATAATATATCTAAGAACACTTTTCTTCCAAATACATAATGTGGGTGTTACTAAAACAGTCCTTTGATGCATGAAGTTTTCATTTTTTCTATATGTAAGTAAAGAAAATGGTAGTTTTCCCTGTCTATGTCAAGGATACATCTGTGGGAAAACAGTCATTTGAGAGAAACACAAACTATTTTAATGGGCCTCTAAAGTTGTGCCTGTGATCGATTGATGCACAGACACTTCCAAATACAGATGATTTCATTTAGCCATCCAGGCACTTGATTTCTGTGTCTGATAAGATAAATGCCTAGAAAGCATAGTTTGTTCCATGCTGACTGTGGTCATAAAATTACAGACCATGCTCAACATTTTGGTCCCTATTAAATTCTGATGAAATACATAATTTCAAAGCTTTTGTTGTCTTCTCATTCTACAGAGAAATTTCTCTAAAATACTTTTTTTAAAATTATTGAAACATAACAGCAATTCACAGGAGCAGCATAATCCTTCTCCGCTGCTGGCTAACACCACAGACATCTCTAGAAATTGCTCCAAAGTATTTTAAAAGGGATATGTGATCTGAAGTCATCCCTCCATGCTGGCTCTCAGCTGTATTTGGCATTCAGCCAAGAGAAGTATGAGTATCTATCCCTTCACCCCGTAATAAAACCAAAACTACTGTTAGAGGGGAAATACAAAGAAGATAAATTCCAGAAAGACTAACCATCTAAAGTAGTGAATGGATATCAAGCTGTTTGAATGGGCAGAATCATTTGGAGGAGACCTAAGAAGTCTGAGGTCCCATCTTCTTTCCTTGATGTTAAAATTTCCGTGGCCTTTTTTATACAAGAAGGGACTTGTGCCCAAGATACATAGGCAAAGCTTCCTTTCCCCATGTTTATTGTTTCTCTTTCCTACTTGATTACTGTTCAAAATCCTAGAGATGCTGCATTTCAGCACTGTTTGTTTAGCTGTGCCTCAGTCTTGCCCACACATGTGTTTGCCTGTGTGTGAGTATGTACTTATTGCCAAAACTACTGAAGTGCTTAAGGTTAAGTGTTTGCGCTGGTGTTTGCCAGCAGCAGCATCTACAAAGCCATTTGGAGCTAGAGCTCCTAGCCAGTATTGCACATGACAGATATAAATAAATATATAAAAGGCATAAAATAGTAAAAAGATATAAATTGCAGATAATAAAAAAATACATGTTTAGGTAAAAAAAATTGAGATAGAAAGTAATTTATTCTTTATTAAGATGCAAAAACTGGGAACACACCTGCAGTCAGTTATCATCTAAGGGAGCTAACATTTTTATGTAATGCATAGCAGTGTTATAGATTTTCAGTACGTATCACATTCAGAAGGGCACAATCAAATTTAATCTAGAGAAGCATGGAAGCTTGCTAGGGTAGGGAGTAGAACAGTTTTCTGAAGAAACCTACTGGAGAAAATAAGAAATAAAATAAGCTTAGTGCAAATATGTAAACTCTCCATTGTTATAAAGGAAGACCCCTATAAATTGTATATTACACATGTGTGCACACACAAAAAGCAATGTTAGAAAGAATTAAGATGGCAAAGTCAAACTCAGGAAATCTAAAGTCTGCCTTCTTGTGTGTATGTGTATGTTCCCAGTCCCCTTTCTGGCTGGTCATAATTCTTGCCTATGAGCAGCTTCTTTTCAGGTCTCCTTAATTCATTTTCCTCTTCCCCAGATTTTCAGTCCTAGTCTCCTTTCCCATCTATGACTAGATTCTTGCCAGATCCTTAATCTAATTTAATTCCTTCTTCCCATTCCTAGCTACTAGTGCTTCTTCCATATTGCAGATTCCTGCACCATGCAGCACCAGCTTGTTTTCTCTCTCTCTCACCTCAGCTCCCAGGCTTCCACCTGCAAGTTTGTGGTCCAAGTCTCCCCATCCTTCTCAACATGCAGGCACATACGTATCGTCCACTGGTCAACACACTGAGACTGCAGGATAGACAGATTTCCAGCTTTTAGTTCTGTTGCTTCTCCTCCTACACAACAGCCCAGAGCTGGGGCATGATAATAGCTTTGGAGAATCTAGCTGCTCGGCTCTGTGATCTCTGTGCATGCTCCTGTTACGGTTTTTTGAAGGGGCTTATGAAATTTCACCAAATTTTGGCAGATTTTCAGATTGATCTACAGGCTGTTTTGCCTCAGGTCTCATCTCCAACATGAAGACACTCATGCTTTTCAATGTACAATTGTCAAAATGTGTTACGGTGCACATATTTCTCCTAATACATCTTGTCTTAAAGTGAATGAAGTATTTTTGCTTATTTTCTTGAAAGATCCAGCTAGAGTTAGGCCCATGCTACACTAAGTCTGACAAAATTAAGAGGGATTGAAAGCAAGGATTTATAATAGGAAATATGGGACAGATTTAGTAACAGGTGATGCTACCAGTGTTCCTATAGTACATTTAATTTTCCATTATTTCCTTCTTTTTGTGACTTTTCTTTCCCCCTCCCCCTAGGAGAAGATCCTTCTGTGGCTTCTTCAGTTTATGCAAGAACAAGGGATTTCACTGGATGAAGCTGACCAAGATGGTAATACTGCTGTTCATGTAGCTGCTCAGCATGGCTATCTAGGATGCATACAGGTATAGTACTAGCTACATTTACATCAGAGATCTACTTCAAGTCAAACTTGAATGCTAACAACCTTTAAAATGAATATGGAAGATCTTATAAGTAGGAGAAAAACTTAATACCTTAAAATTTGCCAGAAGAACAAACTTTAAACCAGTAGAACTCAGACTGAAACACCAGAAAGCTCTATATTTTGAATTCTGTTCTCAGTTATGCTGTTGTAAATCTAAAGTAACCTTTGCATTGCAAGAAGAAAACATCGTTATGTTGTTCATACATAAGCAGCCAATGAGTATGTTTTTATGCTAAGAAGGGGTGGCCAGAGTAGATATGTGTACTTTGATATCAACCTTCTTACTATTCTGACATTTTCTTTCTGTCTCTTTTTCTTGTAAATAATTGCAGCTCTCCAGCTTAAAGAAAATCTAACAGTTATGCTTTATTCCATGTTAAAAGATTTCCACTTTGAGCAAGCCATCCTTATCCTTTGAATATATCTGTACTAAAAAACACAGTGTGACGATGATTTCTAATAGTTCTCAGTGAATAACCTTGACCACTGAGAGCAAAATAGTTCTGTTGTACAGGGCTGCTGAAATGGTTAATTTGCCCTGCTGAAAAGGCTGACACAGCTACAGTGCTTTTGGGAGCTGGATCTGAAAAAGCTAGTTTGGATGCCTCTATATAGTACCAGTGTTCAATGTAGACATACCAAAAAAGCTGCAGAGTTGAACTAGATGGCTAGGTCAAGCATCTCTACTTTGCATTGAATCATACAACACGGATGTACCCATTGCTCATGAGAGTCACTAGAATCATTACTCACAGGAATACTTTCCAATATTTGTTGTCATCACTTTGAAAACTGTTTGGAGAAGAAATAATAATAAAATTAACTTAGGTGGTTGCAGAAAAATACTTGAGAAACAAAGTAGTCATCAGAGAAGAAGAGAGAAAAAAGTGGATAACCCCATGGCAGAAAGCCAAGAAACAGAATTCAAGGTGGGATTAAGTCAAGAGGGGGAAGAAAACATGTCCAAGAAGCAGTAGTAATTCTGAGCGTCTGAGACCTCAGGTATATACAGAGACTCTGAGAGCTCAGATAAACATGTTAAACTTATTGCCACACATGAGCTGATAGACAGCAACCCTTAGAGCATAGTGAATGCAGGGGATATTTTTTTAGTTCAGTCTCAAAAGAAATACAGCTAGCCAAGTCTAGCTAGCTAACCTCTTTAGAGAGCTAAAAATATTTGTGTGTGCTGTTCCATTGAATCTACTGATGTACAGCTGCTTATTACTATGGCAATTTATTTATATGCCTGGACACAGAGAAGACCTAATTATATGAAAACCAGTTTGGGAGTCTCACACAATAAAAAAAAATAAGTGGGTGATAACTGAGCTGAAGGAGTAGACTTAGAAGAAAACAGTTGCATAGGTTTGGAGGACATGGCCATCTCTGCATTTTCTCAGCTGATGGGACATCTTTCTTTTAAAGATGTCAGAAATATCAGAAATCCTGTACAAACTCTTAAGAGAATCATAGTAAAGAAATCAGCACATTTGAGCTAAAGCTAGTGTTTTTATTATTATTTTCCAGACAATTGCTATGATCAGCTGGAAAAAAAAGTGGATGGAGGAAGTAGTTGAGAGTGCTGTTGTGGTAGATCTGTGTTTAGGGCTGCTAATTTTTACAGTGTCTCTTCAAGATGTGCAATGGATTTGAAGGAGAAATGAGTAAATTGTTTTAAACAGAGTGGTGAATTCTGCAGGCTATTCTCATGGATAAAGCTAAATCAAAAAGAGAATAACCCTGCTTTCCCAGTGAAGAATGAACTTTAATAAATGGCCTAGAATTTGTAAAACTGCTTTACTGTAGATCAATTTGAATATCAGCAACAAACGTTTAGTGTTGGTGAAGCAAAGTCATAGGAAATAAATCATGAAAATATCTATTCACAGCAAGAATATACAGTTAGTGTATGTCACTAACACTTCAGGGTGCTAAGTGCAGCTGATACTCTGTTGTGCTATGAAACAAAATAAGCCCGCTGTCCAGTGAGCTTAACAGTCTAGTTTAAAACAAATCACAGTGAACAACTGGTAAAAAGGAAGAAGCGATAAAGTAGGGGGAATGTAGGTAGCCATACAGAGGATGCAGTGTCATTGGCTTTCAGTGATCCCTCGGCCCTCTTAGTCACTGTTCTTGTGAGCAAGTGACATTCTTGTCTTGTTCCAAATTATACTATTGTTTTTTACAAGGTCATAACTCCCCACTTCTTGATATTCTTTACCAGCAAGTTAACCCCAAATCGCTGTCATGAGCTGCAGTGCAAGACTATTCAGAAGTTTTCTTTCTATACAGATTCAGTAGACAAGAGAGACTACCATTCCTCTCTCCTGTGAGAAAATGTAATGGTCTCTGTGCCTGCTATTCTGAGTCAACAAAGCCACACTAAACTGTAGGCAGACTACCAACTCCCTGGCTCTGCCTGGAAAAGTCAATCAGGAGCTGAGCCACCCTCTTCCTCTTCTGCATGTGTATATTAATGATGCTGTAGTTGCTGGATACATTATGGTTTTCTTCAGCATTTTTTCCAAAATGCTACAAGCAATGTGTGTGTTTGAACATTACTGAGTACAATTAGGTCCTATTCTAGGCATTACAGTAAAGCAAATAGTATATAACAGTGATTATTACAAACAAACCAGAAAAAGTGAAGGTTTGGTTTGAATTCTTGTTTCAGTTATTGCATCTCTTGAGGTCAGCCTGGCAGAACTTCTTTTTCCCTTGCAACGCTCTGGATTCAAGTCCCAGAGGTCACCCAAATGCCATGCTCACAACCTGAACAGTTCTCCAGAAGTAAGCTGGGGTCCTCCACTAGGACCGTGGGTACCACGGGGTACACATCAGACTGCGAGCTCTTATTTCACCTAAAGTCTGGACGCTGACAAATATTTCAGGATCTTTTAAAAAGACATTAGGGAAAAGCCAAGCAAGTACAAAGCAATGAGACTTTCAGAATCAAAAAAAAAAAGATGGAAAAAGTCATTGTACATATTTCTTTCTACAAAAAGGAAGTTGTGGCTGTGTGACCTACTGGAGTTATTGGAAAGTATGTGCCATGCCTTTCATATCCAAATGTCCCTTGGCTGAGGAATCAGGACATTGAGACTGGTATACTGATTGTTTTAAACACAGGGATTCTGCTGTGGTAGGAAATTGAGAGCTAAACCACA
Organism: Apteryx rowi; assembly: GCF_003343035.1. NCBI lineage: Eukaryota > Metazoa > Chordata > Aves > Apterygiformes > Apterygidae > Apteryx > Apteryx rowi. The sequence goes on along the minus strand of NW_020450874.1, from coordinate 93,609 downwards.
AAAAGAGTCAGCAAATATTGTAGCAAAGGAGTTCCTAATTCAGATTCTTAGGATGTGTTGCAATATGCTGCAGTGCAGAAATCCCCAGATTAGCAGGCACCAGAGCTTGTAAGCATTTACAGCTCAGCATCACCCTTTAAAAACYGGCTAGCAATGTGTTGGTGCTGCCATGGGCCCTGATCTTATCCAGCATGGATGTCCTCTGAATTGCGCTTGCTTGCATCTCCTGTACTAGCATCAGCATGTGCAAATTTAGCACAGTGTTCAGTCATACATAGAAAAGTTCGTCTGAAAAAGTGTATTGTTGTATCTCAATGGAGAATCAATAGATACCCAAATGCAAGTGCTCTCTTTTCATTCAGTGGTCCCCATCACAGTATGAATGGTACAAGTCATGCTATGCTACACAACAAGTTAGCAGAAAATGCCTTAATTAAAGTGGAACACAGAAGGCAGAGGAAGGAAAAATACAGTTTTTAATAATCATCTGAAAGAACAGCACACTCTGCTGTGCTAGCCTTGGACCTCAGCGACAGATTTTTTGGTAGTGTACGTTGGGAGTTCTGGCTGCATGCAGACTTGTCAGGGTGATTGAGTTTTAAAAATGGTCAGCTTGGACCAATGTTTTCAAACATTTTATTCAGGAGTGCTCTGGGCCCAGCAGTTCGTGTTGTAGACGAAAAATCACAGCAGAGATTTACGTTTACAGCTCTGTGTGTTTCCTTCTGTGTCTTTACAGACGTTGGTTGAATATGGAGCAAATGTCACTATGCAAAATCATGCAGGAGAGAAACCCTCACAAAGTGCTGAGCGACACGGGCACACCATGTGTTCCCGCTACTTAGTGGTTGTGGAAACTTGCATGTCATTGGCCTCGCAGGTTGTGAAGCTAACTAAGCAACTGAAGGAGTAAGTGTTTAATTCTTAACAGAGGGATCGTTGTGAAAACAAGAGCCTGGTAGGTTGAAACACTAAATATGCAATTGCTTGCTTTTACTGTGGGAGCAGTTATTGTGACTGAGCATGTCAATTACCTCATAAGATGAAACTCTCAGAAACCATCAGCATTGACCTAACTTTTGGTTCCCACTTAAGGACATGATCAAGTGCTTTTTGACTACCACAGACCATGAAATAGCTTTTGAAAATCCCATATTTCATGGTGACCATATCATTTTATGCAAGCAGCATGTGGTTGAAACAACTTTTTGAGTTGCAGACTGCATATCTTGAAAATAAGGGTAGAAATGTTTATTGTTTTTTCTCACTTTTGCTATAAACATGCATATATTTTGTATTGTATTACAACAGAAAGAATATGTAGTAGCAATCTGCTCCCTTGTCATTACAGAATACCTTACTGCATTTGAAGTATGCCTTTTTTTGTTTGTACCTCTAAGTAGTTATGTTATAGAAGCATTTTCTCTAAGCTTCACTCTTCTTTTACGCTTATACTCTCACAAATATGAAACAGTGAAATCGAAATTATCATAAGTTCCACAATTTTGATAATTTTAGTCTGACACAGTGTAGTTGGTTCATTTGCTAAAAGACACACTGAAATACACAAATCAGCTGCTATAAAAAAAAACAACAGAGGGTAGGACATTTCCTAAGTAGCCTACGTCAGCACCTGACTCATCTCAGTATCCAATGAGATTTATATTCCCTATAACTTAGCAAAAATAAAAACAAGAAGTAGAACTGGCAACCATGAGTTTTCCATGTTTCAGTTCTATACAGTGCTCTCTCAATATTTGATTTAACTGTTACCTCTCATATGGAAAAGAAAGACTTGTTCTGTTAGTCAGCAGGCTGTTTACTCCCATAGACATAGAGCCTAGTTCTGACTTTCCTGACAAGAGCATTAACACTTTTCAAGCCCCCTCTGTCATCTCTTGGGCTACAAGCATAGGAAGTCATTTAAATGGTTGTTATTTGACTCCTGATGGGTTCCTTTGCTTGTCCCAGCTGGAATTAAATCTGCTTCCCTTCAGCAGCCTATTTTTTCAGGCTTCAGATTTAGCTCTGCAAAGTGCAGCAGCTGCCTTTTCTTCCTCTCCTACAAAGACAAAGGGCTGTGAGTCTCTTGGGCAACCCTGTTGCAGTTTACTGAGGCAGTAAAATATTCTATTTTCTGCTTGAAAGAGCAGCTTCTGCATGGCTGTTTTGCCTACCAGCCTCAGGCCCCAAGTAGGCTCTGATAGAAGCAGTGCACTGTGCTCAGAGGCCTGTGCTCAGGAGTCAGAAGGGATGATGAAAGAAGGCTCCTGCCCTGTTTTGTAGCCCCATCAGAGGGAACTACATAAAAATCCAAGGATGTATTCATGGCCTGAAGGAAGTGCTTGGCGCAGTTTCTCAAGGAGCCTTACCTCTAGCACAGTAGGAAGATAGAATGGCCGTAGCACCTCTGAAGATCCCAAAAGTATCAGATGGCAACAGGCAAAAGACCAATCTGCAGTCTAAGGTACTTCAAACTGCTATTGCATTGGAAAGGCTGCAATTTGGGTAGCTATGCTGGCTTTGCTATATTTTCTCCACCTACTTCTGCTAGTGTTAATGGATCTTGTTCTAGAGGCAGAGAAGTTATGGCTGGATCATGACAGATTACTTGACTGTTCAGGACAGCTCAATACGCCCTGATCTGCCTCCCAACCTTTCTTCAGCTGTTTTAAACATGAGAAAAGCTTTAGAGCAGCTGAGTGTGCAGGCTGTCTTTAGACATTTTCCTGGGCTCTTTATCAGCCAGGGATAAGGCCCTCCACGTGGTAACACTGTACATCACCGCAGAAAGATGGGAATCGTCGATGTTGCACTAGAACAGCATCACGCTTGACCATACTTTCCGTAAGGAAAGCACACATCCAGACTGCTTTCAGAACAAACTGCCTTAGACTAGGACCTAGCAACACCTACCTTCAAAGGCCCTAAAACAAAGAAGGGAGCGCTTCTGTGATACTCACTTTGTGAGCACGTCTAGCCATCAATGCAACACTGAACAGTTCTAGAGAGAAATTGTCCCAGTTTATCATGCTCTTTGGAGCCCTTCCTGAAAAAAAGGCACAAAAACAAAATGATAAGATTACAGTCTGACGAAGGCTTCACATCTTGCGACTCCTGATGCAAAGCAACTCAGATTAAAGATATAAGAAAGTATGGCAAAACCTTTTGAGTTGGATCTAAGTCTCAATTCAGAGGGAAAAGCTTTGGTATTTGAGAGAAGGAAAGACATGATAGCTAGAAATGTTCCCTTGAATCTTCACAAGAGAATAAACTGAGACCTTGCCCCACAAGAGAAAGAGACCCAAGAAATTCTTTCCCTAGGTAAAAAGAAAAATACTTCACAAAAGCTGCTCTTACTGGCTCTAGAATAAAAGCTTTGGTTTGCCTCTCTTGCTAAGTATAGAGATTTGGTCAATTCAGTAGGATTTTCAAACTAAAGAGGATACCCAAGACAGTCACACAAGTTTCTAACAGAGCCTACGCAAAACATTGGCTTCCATTTTACTTCCTGAGGTCTCTGTAGGTCTTACAATTTTAGTTATTCCCTCACTGATCTCATCAGTAGCATATTTATTATCTAAAAAAGCCTTAGAGACCAGAGTCGAAAATTCCTGCTTGCACAAATACATGCTTTTCATCACTGACAATATTAAGAGTGATGTATTGTTTAGGCTTTCCTAGCCTGAAGAGATGCAGTCAGAACCAATGACATAAAATAATGCTTCTCTGCACTTCTTTTACAATGCCACTTGATCACAGACCATCCTCCCTGGATTCCCAAAGGATTGGAGCTGAATGTGCAAAGCAATAAATGAACCAGCCCCTTACTGATCTTTTTGATACACTATCAAGCTGAAATCTCTAGCAAGGCAGTGGTCAAAACAAACCTTGAGTCAAAAGATGAGGATCGGAAAGTGGCTGAATATTCTCTTTTGCCATCTTTCTATGTTCTGTAGACAAAATCCATGATTCTCCTGAAACTTTATAGGAATAGCTATACAAATAGCTGAATAAATAAAAATGATTATAGTGGTAAAATATGGTATGTGCATGTTGTTTGGTTTTTTTGTGTGGTAATAAGAGCTATATAAAAGTATAATAAGAAACTCAATATAAACTTTACAATGTTTATCTCTTATTTACTTAGATGAGCTGTTTTATTTTCAGCTATATAGAGTGGTCATTGTTTGTTTCATTTGAAACCAAACAAAGCAGTAAGTCGGAATACCACGAAAGATATTTCATTAGTGCCCAGTGCCTCAGCATGTTTCATGTTCAGTGACTGAACTCCCTGACTTCATTAGGAGCAGGCTTGGGTCTATAGTTATCTAAGGAGACATGCCAAGGTCCTTATATAGTGCTTAGTGGGAACATTATCTAAACTAAGWAAGACCTTCAGAATTTGGACATTAAATATCATAAAGTAAATCTGACCCTTAAAGCTACAGTGATCTTCTTACCTACTGAATCTGTCTGTTTTTAACACTTAGCAATATTGCTGTCCCAAGAAGTTGTGATCCTTTAATTTTCGATGTTATCTTAGATATGTATATATAATTTCATATATATTTATTTATATAATATATAGTGTATATATACCTATATTGTGTGTGTGTGTCTATATATACACTACGTGCGCACACACACACACACACACACATATATAAAATGTATCTTCAGGGATCATGCTGGAAGGATGTGTGGGTTTCAATGCTGGAAAATATATACTAAATAGTCAAACTGAGAAAATGGAGGAAAATAATTCTTTTAATATAATAAAATGTTTACCTAGAATGAGGGCAGTAACTCATTAGAAGAAGTGTCAAACATTTAAAGGCATAAGAAGCTGTTATCTACCTCTCTGGAAGAATTTTCTTTCACATTAATTCTCACTGTATATAATTACTAGACTTCACTATTATTTAGATATTCAGAAATAGATGTTGAGGAAATCATAAAAGACAAGTAAAACAGATAAATTGTATCACAGTCTAATCTCAAATGAAAATTTCCCTGGCTTTCAAAAGAGAGTATCGGGGGAGTTGCAATATAAGCCAATGCTGACAGATGGTAGGAGTGATTTTAAAATAGTATAAGGAAATGTGTAGGTGAGAGGAAGGAAGAGGGGAAATTAAAGGAAGAAAAGATCTATATAAGGCGTGGTTGTGTTCAAAAATGTGATGGCAAGGCAGTATGTCAAGATCCCACCTTTATTTCTTTAGTACTTTTCAAATCCACTTGGATATTTTACAAGGAAAGATGTTTATTTTTTCTCAGCCCTGCGAGTACAACCCACAGCCTAAAAAGTCATCTGGCTTCTTTCTGGTGTTGACGTTGCCAGCTATAAAGACTCTGCATTTGGAACTTAGTTAACTATTCTGCTGATGGTATGTGAGCTAGGAAAGAATCCAGCTCACTGTCGGAGAACTGTATAAGTTCTGCAGGTCTACTAAGATTAAAAGTACTAAAAACATATTACTTCTGCAGCAACAAAAGCAGAGACTGGAGGAAACAGATAAAAAGTCATTTTTACATAGTCATTTTTTATAATCGGAACCTCACTCAAAATAACACATCTTCATCCATGAATGAAAGACAGGAAGTAAAACTAAATGTGCCATTTGTGTTCCAAGTAAAAGACAGGATATACACAGTAGTGAAAAGCTGGAAGTCTCTGTTTTCCAGTAGTTTCCCAGTACTTGTATCTGTGCAGTGTTTAGAGGTGCTTGAACTTAAAATATGTTGCTAAATGAATAAATGTTACCTGTTGTAATCCACAAGCTAAAGTGATATTTACATCTTAGAATGGAAGGTCAAGATTGGATGCGGCAGGGAAAGGGAGAATTTTTGTGGCAAATTGATTTATTCATTTATTTTCCTAGAACTACCTGAAGATTTGCAGAAGATAATCTTGTTAAACCAAGTGAACTTTTTTCAAATTAACTTTTGTGTTTATAGGTATGTTATCCTTGATAAGGTTATGTTCTGCTAGATTCTGGTGCCAATTTATACCTACTATTATTTTTTTTAAACATTGCTCTCTAAAATTGTTGAACATAGATCACAGCGTCACACTGAAAGTGATAAACTGCAGTACATACAGCACTACTAAATATAAGGTGGGTGCAGAGCACGCATTGGACCTTTGGTAAGATTGTGCAGCAAGCAGATATGTTTTTTCCTACTCTGCTGGAATACAGAAAGGACATACTTAGACCTGTCCTGAAGGCTGAAGCAGATTGAACCAGTCCTACCCAGTGGGCAAAAGCTCCTCTCTGAGTTCATTTGCAGTAAGAAAAGGAGAGAGCAGTTTTGAGAGCCATTGTTCAGCTGAGTAAAGGCCATCCACCAAATGTGGGAAGAGACTTCTTAATCTGTCCCCTTCCCCCTCCTTTATTCAACTGAACAAGAACCAAGCGGCCCTAAGTTCACTCTGACATAACATGCTTGTTTCTGGGATATTAATTTTTGTGAGTCACTCAGTTCCAGCAAATGGCTGCTTATGATCCTACACTTATCCTTGTATGTAGTATAATAAATAATTCTGGTAAGTAAGCATCTCTCAAATGATGTTGTACAGTGATTACACAATGTGCACAGGGATTCAGAGACAACTTAAAGGAGAACTCACTCCCTCTGTTTATGTTAATATTTAAAATCTGTATTTCCTACTTAAATTATAGGTGAATGGAGCTTCTCTTTTGAATACGAAATTGAACAAATGGTATCATTTATCCTTTACTGTACTAAGGCTGACAATTTTAAGATACAGGTTAAACAATCTTATGTTTTCTTGCAGGCAGACAGTGGAACGTGTGACATTACAGAACCAACTGCAGCAGCTTTTAGAAGCCCAGAGGTCAGAGGGCAAATCACTGCCCATGACTCCAAGGTAACATGACTGGAATTCTACTGTATCTTAGATTTGAGCAGTTTCATGATATAATTATTATCAGGAGAAGCTGTGACCTGACTAAATATTAAATGTGTTCTGTCAAAGTAAGCGTGTTTCTTTTACCTTATGGGCTTGAAGCTGAGCTGCTAGAATTTGACAGTGCATGAAGTGGTATAAATATTGGACATTTTGAGTATGAAATTAATAGTCCCTGTTCCCCAGAAGAGTAAAAATCAGATTTACAGTGGAACAGAATATATTTTGTATTAGATGAATAGCAGAGAATCGTAGAAACCCCTAGAAAAGTTGTAAAGTTTGACCTTGTGGTGGTCCACCATACGTTCCTGCCAGCTGTAATTTATAAAGTCAGTTACCAACAAAACCTGCTTTCAGATTAATAAGACTCCTTACGCTCATTAAATTTTGCCTGTAGTAGCTTGTGTAAAAAATCAAAGCTCCAGAAATTTTATGTTTCATTTATATTCTGTCAGTCCCAGTCCCAGAAATAGACACAAACTGAGTAACCTGAAAGAGGAGGAAAGGGACCCTTCCAGTAAAGGTACAGGACTGGAGCCTGAAGTCTCCTGATTCTGCCATAGACTTCCAGTGTGATGTATGTAAGTCAAGTAAGCACACAACTTCACTTGGGTAGCAATCTCAAGCAGATACTGAAAGGGAAAAAGTAACTCAGATGCAAACAGGACTCATTTCACCATTATTTTCTAATTCAGTTTCTCTATCTAAAAATATATATATACAATGTTTTTCCTTGTTTCAGAGTTGTAGGGAGCTAAAGACATGTTAAAGTATAAAGCCAGCACAAAAGCTTCTGCTGGCATCAATGGTCTGAGCTTTGGGCCATCAAGTGTGAATGTGTAGGAACAGTGACTGCTTTCTGTTCTGTTTTTGTTAAATCTAATGCACCGTGTGAAACAAGTGCTCCAGGTTTCTGAAGTAAATCTGTCAGTGCTTCGTGCAAATGCAAATCATTACAGAAACAGATGACAAGTAAAGACATTGGGTCTTTATTTGGTGGCTTTATTAAAACCACACTGGGAAGAGTTGTTCTGTCCTTTTTTTAATCAACTCATGGTCTTTGTCTTCCCTGTCTGCCAGCTCAGCAGAGACAATGGGACCAAACGCTGTCTTCCAGCTCATTTGGTTTCTGTGATTTTTGCTGGCTGGAATTTCCAGGTGATTTCACCTCCGAGTAGTGGTGAGCACCAGGACTGTTTCAGTATCAGATAAGGTCAGGTGACCTCTCATCATTCATTATTTTTGTAGAAGCGTAGGTTTCAACACCTTTTTAATTAAATGGGTTAGTCTGAAGATGGTACTGTATTATTTTAGCTTTGATTTCATAGTTGGTTGCTGCCTTTCCTCCCATCTAGAACTCATTCATGGATACGATCATCTTTCAAAGAGGCAGTAGTAGATATAATAGAATCTAACCCTTTTAGTAGGAATGTCTCTTCTAGATACATGTATACTCTTTAGTGTCATCATTTCAGTTTGCATATATTCCCACATAAAAAAAGCTCATATGGATTGAAGATGAAGTGGCTGGTAATATATGTGAATTTTGTACACTGTTGGAACTATGGACTCATCAGAATAGAATTGTCTTGGAAATGGGAGGAAATGAGATTCATGGATTTAGTTGCTAACACTAACATTAATTTTGCCACTTTACTCAGAGGAAAAGTAGTTTATAATAAGAATGTGGAGTATCATGAGCTCTCAGATATGTCATGAGGAAAGAAATGGTCTCTGTAACTTACATTCTTTACAAATCAGACTTGAGACTGCTGTTTCCTCACTTTGTAACATTTGGAGTTCTAAATTTAATTTATTGTTCTAATAGTACTAAATAAAGTCTTGTCACCTTTTTCATGCTTTCCGTATTTCATGTCTGAAAAGGTTTCGAGTGTGAATGACCCTGACTTTTTATGTAGTCTTATATGGCTATTATTAATACCGGATGAAGTTTAAGATTTATGAAATCACTGCTATGCAGAGAGCTGGTATTTTTGCTGTATTTAGAATAAGCTACTTTTGTATTATGATGTGACTTGAAGAGTAGAGCATTTTGCTTTATGTTTTTTTTTTCTCTCCTTTTTAAACATGTCAGCCCTCACAGAAATAAGAAACAGTAGTTCTTCTAAAACTATCCTCAGAAAGTCATCTTTGGTGTTGAAATGACCATTCTAAATTTTGGTTTTAAGGGGTATTCTTTGATTAAAAAAAAAAAAAAAGGAGACTCAAATCCTAATTAGGAATGGAAGCAGGGTCACCTCCTTCATTGTGTAATCTTCACTCTAGCGTCAGAATAATGAATTCCATGTGAATAACGATGAAAAGGATAAGTAACAATAAGCTGAGACAGACGTGAACACTGGAAATGGCAGTTTCACATTTTGTATGTTCATTGATTTGGCTGTGGTACTGAAATTTTCTCCTCCCCTTTTTTCTTTAAGCTCACCATCATCTCCTGCTTCTGGCAAACCTCAGTGGAAACCCTCTGAAGCAGATGAATTGTCTCTACCAAAAAGTAAATTGAACAACCAAGATGGGATTCAGATTCTTGGCAGCCTGGGAACTTCTAGCCGCACTCGGGCCAAGATAAAAGATGAGGACTCAGATAAAATCCTGCGCCAGTTGTTGGGAAAGGAAATCTCTGAAAATGTCTGTATGCAGGAAAAGCTTTCTTTGGAATTTCAGGATGCTCATGCTTCCTCCAAGAATGTGAAGAAGATTCTGCCAGAGAAAAGGGAGCTGAAGTTAGCCAGGCTGAGGCAACTTATGCAGAGATCTCTCAGTGAGTCTGACACGGACTCAGCTAATTCTGAGGACCATAAGAACACTCCTGTGAAAAGAACTGACAAACCAAGGCCTCAACCCATAGTGGAAAGTGTTGAGAGCACAGAAAGCTTGCATCTGATGATTAAGAAACATACTTCAGCAGCAGGGCGCCGCTTCCCTTTCGGAATCAGAGTTTCTAAGCCTGTGGATGGCCACAGTCCTTCCCCTACTTCAGAGAGCAGCGATCCAGATAGCGAATCCCAGTATCAGTCTGGTACTGTATCTCAGAGCCAGTTTTCTGGAGACAACTCTCTATTCAGCTCTGACAGTGCCGCTGCTCAAAAGGTTGCCACAAGCCCTAAGAGTGCTCTCAAGTCTCCATCTTCAAAGCGCAGAACCTCCCAAAATTTGAAACTCAGAGTAACCTTTGAGGAGCCTGTGGTGCAGGTGGAGCTAACAGAGACAGAACTGAATGAGGAAAAGGATAAAGACCGGGGTAAAGCACTTTTGCGGACTCCACCCAGCACTGGAGAACCAGCTGGGGACCAGCTGAAAAGGCCTTTTGGAACCTTTAGATCCATAATGGAGACACTAAGTGGTAACCAGAATAACAACAACAACTGTCAAACAGCAAACCTGATCAAAACCTCATCAACGCTGCCTTTTACCTCATTAGGAAGGAAGACAGCAGACAGCAAGGGAAATCCAGCAACTCCCATGAAAAGAGGAAACAAGACAGTGAGTGCATTGAAAAAAGCAAGGGCCTTTTCTGCTCTTTTCTTTTTAAGTAATGAATAGTTTTGAGAGTGGCTTATTTCTACCTTACTATAGCAAAAGGATACACACAAATACTCTACCGTATTTGAGCAGTGGAAAGCCAGTCCACTCTCTTAATTTTGGAAGGCTTTTTCAAGGAGTGGCAGGTATTGCTTGTATGCAGAGTCTGTTCTCTAGCACACACAGTGCACTTGCTCTCTATCAAAAGCTCTCCACAAAGATGTGATTCATCTGGAATGGATGTTTGGTGTTGTGAGAATGTCAAACTTGAATCCCTGGAATTTCTGAGGAGTAAATAACTGAAGGACTAGCCCTGTCCTGTAGACATGACCAGTGAGGGCAACAGGATAAAAATAGTTATCAGAATATAAATAGGAAAAATAGCAGAAGGGGTCCTTCCTGCTTTTGTGGGAGGTACAGCCATCCCCTAGGTGCCTAAGCTATCAGTGCCCAATCTCTTTTGCCCACCTTCTCCTCACAGTACACAGTCCTCTCTTGGCAGAGCATATGGGTGGTCTGTAGTAACACGTGCTGAACCCAGATCGTCCCCTTAGCACAGGCAATAGAGTGCTCTTTCTAGGATCACAACAGAAACAGRGGTTGCTCCAGTCAGAAAGCTGGCTCTCTGGTCCAAAGAAGGGAGAAAAATTATTCTGAACAAATATCTCTTCCAAGAGAAAGGAAGAGGTATTGAATGAAAACAGAGGTAGGAAATACTGTGAGCACAGTGTGTTTGTGTATGGCAAAGAGGAGAAGTATGGATGTCTGGAGATAGAATAAAGAATTGAGTGAGGGGGAGTGGTACATCATTTAATCCTCTGTGAAAGTGAGGGTGGGAGGGAAGGGGTGGATGGAAAAACATAAAGTGAAAGAATAATTTCAAGATGAAAAAAAAAGACAGACAGAACATAAAGCAGGCCAAGAGAAGGAGGAGGAATAGTGAATTATATACTGTAAAAAGTATGACAAGGTAATGGGAGAAAAACACAGGAAAATCTTAGGCATAGAGAAGGCAAAATGAGTATGGAAAAGAAAAAGTGGAAAGAGAAAATTAGAAAATAGTGAAAGTGTTTCATATTAATGGATCTGTGGATAGAACAGTGTCATACCAGAACATTAAATGAAAGTAATACTTCAAAGCAGACCTAATAGGCTAGACTGAAGTGGAAGTGCACTTTATTAAGTTTACCATGAATCATAATATGGACTGCTGACTTGAGCCTTTAAATAACACRGATTGTCTAGATGAACTGCCAATTTAACATAGAAATATTTTCATAACATAACAGCAAATTTATTTGAAAGGGTGATTTGTATTTTTTAGTGATAGAAAAAAAGACAATCTGTCTTCAAAGATGTTCTGATAGGCAGTAAGCTCATGAATGGCTTTCATAGTTCCCTAAGAACCTTGAAGAGCTGGGTGAGGGAATTTTAACAGTATTGACACTTGCACTGTAGAATGCATGTTACCTGTGAAAGAGACATATTTGCATGTTACTGTTGTCAAACATCAAAATTATAGAAAAAATAAACTTTCATACCAGCTCAAAGAACCTCGGCACATACCTTGTAGCAGATTTAGCTTCGTTTTATAACTTCCAAAAAAAAACCTGTTAAAAAGTTACTGTGGCTATTTGACTGCATGTTTTAACAGACTTCCACATTATGCATGTGATAAGCTCATTGCATGTTTTCAACTGATTTGTATGTTGTACTTCCTTAGCGGCCTTACTTCAGCTACACCAGTCTTTCCTCTAGCACGTTGAATGAAGAACATCTGTGTAATTATGCTTGGTATGTGCTTATGCATGGGGCAGTTCAGCATCTCTGCCACTTGTTTTCTCTAATTGCATGTTTACTAAAATTATTCATAACTGACATAATAGGATTGATTGATTGATGCACAAGAGGGGAAATAGATGAATATTTAATTCCTAGGAAAATATAAATTTACAATGGATTTTTGCTGATGTTACCAGTGAACTGGCTACGAGATTTCAGTTCTAAGCATGTATAAAAAGTAGTCGTAGCCCTAAATCCACCAGGGAGTTTAGCTCACTTTGGCTGAGTATTCAGCCTCTGTTGAATGGAAGTCAAGTACCAGATGAGAATGGAAATTAAATTTCCTTTCATGAAGACAGCAAAACCACCACAGTTCTTCTCTAACTATAGAGTACAGAAAAGAACATGCAGTGCAATGCTGTTCTTTAAGTGCAGTGCTCTCCTATTTTTGCATGTTTTACTTATTCTCCCTCAGACTTTTGAAGTTAAATCTGTTTTTAAAAAGTTTGATAACTTTGACTGTGTTTAATCTCCTGAGTTTAGGATGTATTCCATAGGGAGTATCAGGCAGATAGATGCCAGTCTTTCAAGATCCATAAAGACATGTTGAARAAAACAGTACTTGACAAGGCGTATGTTTGTTTTATAAGCAAATGCTTTATAGTATTTGTCACTTTTGTTCTACTGTAGCATTTCCAGAATTAATGCAATGATGGGTTTTTTYCTGTTAAACTGAGATGTAAATTCTTTCATGAAGCTTGAAAACAGTTGTTGTTCACACCAAAATTACACATTTGAGGGTACTTCTGCAGAAAATTATAAATAAATCATTCTCTAGTTCAGGAGCTTGAATTACTTTGAAGTTATTCTTTTCTAAATGGCTAAGAGATTTCTTTGCTCACTTGTTTTCTGATGCCAGGAACTTCCCATATTTAAAAGCACAATTTTCATCATTCAAAAGGGAGTCTTGTTCTGAAATCATTGACACAGTGTATGTGAAACCTGAAACAAAACTGTAAAGTTTCCGGAGTTTTCATTCTCTCCTGAAAATATAGGGAAATTCCAATGTAGGAAACTGCCTGTACTGCAGCAGTTCCATGTAGCATGTGTGAGCGGTCTCCGGTCAAAGGCCCGGCTCTCCATCCCCACAGTGGGGAGATACAAGATCTTTAATCTCATCTGTATGTTTGAACCATCGCACGGATGGAGCCAGTTCTTGTAATAGGGTGTTGCCTCACATAAATGCTGCTGTGTGAGAAGTCCCTGGCGGCGTGGCATTTCCTCTTACTTTTCATTGTGAGAGAGACTGCRGGTCTGGCTGCAGCTTTCAGAGTTGCCTGCTGGGAAGACGAGGGTCAGCGTTGGGCCTGCGGTTCTAGCCCTCCTGGCAGGCGCAGCTGAGCCACCATGTCCCCACTCTGCTCCCCTTTATGGTGCTCCCCTGGCAGCGGAGAAAATCAAAGAGTCAATTTAAGGGAGATTTCCAACCATCCCCAAAGTGAAAGGACTGGCGTAGGTGGTGGCAGAGAAAGCATCTCAAGAGCAAGTGTGTGCCTGACCCATTCCTCCTTTCCTGTTTAAGGGAGGGGGAAAGGGGCTGAGCAGGACTGTCTGGGACTGTCTGAAGGGAGCAGGAAACAAGCAGCTGGATACAGTGAAAGCACGGCTTGAAGAGGTTCTCTTCATACCCACTTACTAGGACAAAAGTGGGCAAATTGTGTGCAGCACTGTGTAGCATGAGATTTCCGAAATTCACATAAAAATGGAAACCAAACTGTGCTTGTCAGAAGTCAGAACGCAGACCTAAATGTGCTCAGAATTTCCAAGCCAGCTTTTGTGATGCTTTTCAGTCTGTTTCATGGTTTTTGAATAAGCAAAATGGACGGTTTAAATAAGCAAAATGGACACAGTCTAAACTTTTCTCTGGATGGTGTGGGGAGCCTGCGTAATTATCATTTCAGAGCTACTCAAAAAAGAATCTTTCTGCAAAGTGGTGCAGTCTTTGCAGTTTTAAACCTTTGTAGGTGATTATATTGACAGGTTACATTACTGGACACAGTCCCAAACCCATTTTAACTCAAAGCCTTATATAGGGGGTTTTATTAGCGTGTTCTGAAATCTGAAAGCATTATAGGAAATCTACCTGGAATCAAATTACATTCTTGTCCACCAGATTCCAGCTGCTTTTTGTTCAGCTTTTATTTCTTTTGTTTGCTTATTTTTTCATTCAAAATACCCACTTACCTGAAGGTCTTGTAGTTTGCTTTTTCAAATTGTTCATAGCTTAACAGTAGAAAATTACATTAAATTTTCTAGTGTCCTTCTAAAAGTAGATACACCCTATTTTTCGTAAGAGCCTAAGAAAGAGCTGTGGAGGATGGGTTGGGGTATTTTTTCCCCTTTTGGAAGGATTTGCTAGTTTCTTGTATATTATAATTCCAGGCAAATATTTGTAGTTATTTCCATCTTACATGTAAGTGAAAGAACAGTGAACTGTTCTTTCCCACATTTTAAATCATTTGAGATCTGCAGTACATTAAAGTGAGCACTAACTCACCTTATCAGTACAAAGCCTTGTATTAGCTGCAGCTGTCAACAACTGAAGATGCCTAATACTTCAGGGTCAATCAGCAAAATCTGCCATCAGGGTTCTGTCAGATAATAAGCTGGACWCTCTTAAAATAATAAATGGGTCTAGTGTAACAGATTTTCCACTGCCAGATCTAGTGCTGAATAAATTACAACTTTGCTCCAAATCTCTGTGCTAGAAAAAAGATCTTTATATCTAATAACATTTTAATGATTCAAACTAGTACAGTATAAAATCAATATAAAAATAATTTAGGCCTTATCCCAGACAACTGATAGTAGTTCTGTTATAAACTCTTATGATTACGTATCAATGCCAGTTGTGTAAGGAGATGGCAAGTACTTACCTGGTGGCACAGGCACCAGGAGATACTAGAAATTTGGTTAGTAATTAATAATATTACTAATGTATTTCCCTCAGGTCAGCAGGCAGAGGGGGCAGTTGTAAAAGGCATGTCTGTTCTGCGTTGTCACCTAGAGATACCTGCAGTAGCTAGAAACAACCCTGTTAAAGATCATGGTGCAACTGCAGGGCTGCAAAATGGGGTGTGTGGAGTGCCAGTGCAGCCTCTGCATGGACAGAGCTATGGGGACTCACCCATAATGTATTTCAGTGCTGCAAAGCTAAGCTCACACCGTAGTTAATGACATTGTCATAACCTTACAAAACATCCTTTAATAGAGCTCCACAATTAACACTTAAATGTACTGTTGATAACGGCAATGCATGGTAAGTGTCAAAAAGTTATTGTGGCAAAAACTTAAATGCTCCTGTTTTTCTTCCTCAAATTCATTTCTACCAATTCTACCTCATCAGACTCAGTTCTGTGTCTTTTGCACTTACTTTTGGTGTGCAGGCCACAGTAATTGAGATGAGTGGAGGAGACTTTAAAATAAAATGGTGCCTCATGCCTGCTTACTCGGATCTGCAAGTACAGTCTCTGAGAAGGTCAGCTCCTGTTAAATCCTGTAGTAATCACAAGTCTATTTAAGCATACTAAGTATCAGTCTTTTGTGGGTATTTAGCTTTTTGTGGTGATTGTAGACTGGAATAAATTAAAGCAATCTGGTTTACAAGAATCAGGCTCACAAATATGTGAGCTTCAGGCAAGCTTTTTATAGACATACCCTTTGCCCTTTGCTGTGGGTTTTTAACCTCCCTGCAAGATCTGTCCTTTGCAACAACAAACCAGTCAGTCATGATTGTATAGTAGGAGTTTTGCTGTTAAGCAGTAATAACTAAAAATAAGACATTTAACCCTTTTGAAAGTTGCTGTGGCCTGGATGCTTTATCCAAAATCCTTCACCTGAAGGGAAGAGTGGGGAACAGGTTGGGGATTCAGAACAAGGACTTATAAAAGGAACTGAGGAAACTTAGATGTTACAGATGATGAGGATTTGTTTTTTCTACTTTAATTGGAAAGCTGACATTTGTGTCACAGACAGAGTAGATTTTTAAAAAAAACTTACATGGTATGGAAATGAAGATACATTATAGAGAAGGGGTCTTTATCTGTGTATCTAATAAAAATCTTAATGATCTGAATTAAGATTTTATCTAAATTACGATGTTAAAGAGAGATAGGCCCTGCCTCAAAAAGCTTAAGTCAAATTACTGCTTGCTATTTTTCCTACTGCCTGTGCCACCATCTTCTACTTAAGCAGACACATAAGTAAGGCCTACAGATCATTCATTCACCTCATTTGCACCTACAAATCAATTCATTAGTTGTAATGAATCATTTCATCATTATGATACTTTTCACTAAAGGATCTGGGAGTTTTTGTACATTCTGTCCATTACCAGAACATTTTGACAGTGTCCTAATTCATGATTTGACTCACAAAGCTCCTGGTCTTTCCATTGGTTTCCAGTTTTGATTGCAGAATAGTAGCTTAAAGAAAGTTAGTAAGAATATACAGTATTGAAAAATACTGTGTGTAGTACATGCCTAGACAAATAAGCACAGAGAGAAAAATTAATTCAAAGTTCAAAATTTGCAAACTGGATAAAACAGAATAAACAAAAACAAGACAAATCCTTCTATATTGTTAGTGTTACCATGAGTAATTTTMTTCTTTTTCTCTCCAGGCATGATGACATCAATAGGAAAAGCCAGAAATCTTACAGTCAAAAGAGTACTGAAGAACCAGAGCTGCAGGAATTCTTCCTCTAAACCACATCTCATGATGTCTTACTTTGAAATGCCTGAGATATATCCTTTTGAAAAACGCTAATATGAGACATACCCCTCACCAGCAAAACAGCAAACTGTTAGGATGCCTTAATTTGTAGCAGTTAGACCATATACAAAACTTTTTTATGATATATGTGTATATGTAACTTGTTTGTAAGCTGTACTGTGTAAAGGTATGAGTGAGCAAGAGTAATGGTTTGAAAATTGTTATGACACAGGCAAACCTCCAAAATGTTTGTTGGGCCATAGAACACGTTTTGTACTTCATCTATTGCATGGATATAGTGTCATATTTCTTTATTTCCCTTTCTCAATGACATGTACTGTAAAAGTATAAGCCAGGACTCTGCCTGCTCAGCTCCTCAATGAGACCAAGGCAAAAGCATTGATTTTTTTGAGTATGTTTTGTCTGTTGTTATTTCTATTTTTTGTATAAAGGAAATAAAGACAGTGTTAATAGGATACACTGAGTGCAGATACTTCTCATATTTCAGTCTTCCTTACTTCCATCTTTGGATGGTTTATTGGTCTTTTGGGTGTTCTTTTTGGTGATAATGGGGCAATGTCCAGCACCAGGACTTCAGTACAGAAAATCAGTTGGGTCAAGAATTGCTTTAATGTTTAGCGGTCCTTTTACAGCTTTGAAATGTGAAGAAATCAAAAAATGCATAAATGCAATTTTAAATTACCATTTATTGTCATTTGCTGAACATTGGCAATGTGCTTAGCACTTTCTAAATCGCCTGGTAGTCCTTTAAGACCCAGTTTGATTCCTTCAAAGTTGTTGTGATCCTTTCATTGAATGCACTTGGAACCTTTTGGAAAAAAAATGAATCTTTAATCTCATAGTGAATTAACTCTCTTCTTGTAACTGTCAGTATTTGTTAGGTCTGTCACACAGCACAAGATCCCAAAGCAGGCTACTAGGCAATTCTTACTTGACATATTTATTTATACCAAATATGTATGTATATACTTGATTTATTTTGATAATACTGATCTGTTTCCATCTGAAGACTGCTGTGGTTTGATGAGAAAGATCCTAATACATAAGAATTTATTTCAGTAACTGTTCTAATAAAACAGAGGGAAATCATAGGAGGTTTGCCAAAGAAATTTTGTATCCCAAATAAAATGTACCACAATTCTGAAATTATACAAATTAAATTCCTACAATTACTGAACTAGTTGTAAATAATGTGGAACCCCAAGAGGATTTTGATGAAATACAATGGAGTCATTTTCTGTGTTCTCTTGCCTAACTTTTGCTTTGTAAATCTTAATCATTGGGCTTCATCTCTAGTCAGTGGGGAGAGGTAGATATTTCCTGAATGTGATTCATCCCCCCTATTTTAGATACCTCATTTATAGAAGTTCTGGTCTGATCCCACTGACTACAGGGGAAGCCTAGGTAGCTAACTTGGAAGARTTACTTAGCATTTGGATACCTGTAATTAAATGAGAAGACTATCTTTCTTTGGGTCACTCTTCAGAATGATGTCAAGTTTGGCCTTGCAGCTGCCATGGACCAAGATGACTGAATGCCCCAAGCACCCTGCTTACAGGCTCTGGATAAACACTGAGTACTCCTGAATGAAATGGAGGCAATTGAGAGATCAGAAAGAAAAAAAAAGAAGTAAAAAAAGCAGGATCTTAGAGAAATGAAATTCTGAGTCTTCGTCCACAGCCACAGTTCTTATCTGTCACTTGGCAATGCTTTGTTTTTTTGAGATAGAAGTAATAAACTTAGCACTCTAGCTGACCCGAGCTGTGTTGTTTAAAGAAACAACAAAACCTCCAAAAATATCTGTCAGCCAGGAACAGCGGTACCTCTAACAGGGCCTCCCATCATCTGTGTGCACATGAGAAATCTAAATGCAAAGCAGAAAGAGACACATGTGCTGCAGTTGCCAGAGTGTTGAAAGAGAGCATGAGGAAAGAGAGATCCTGTGTCTGCTGAACAGGCTCAAAACAAATCAGTAATTTGTGTTTTTGAGAATGTGAAGAGTGTTGACTATGACCTTGTGAATGGCAGAAGTGGGGGTTACGTAAGGGTTTGTGAAGGACATAGTCAATTAAAAAAATCAGATATGCGATATGTTTGAAATGTATTAACACTGAGTTATTGCTAGCTTGTTAACTGCACCCTTAAAATGACTGATCTGAAATTTTTGGCTTGTGTGAGACAGTGGACAAAGGCTTGAAGGACAATTTGAATCGTAGAGACACTGAGTTGACAAAAAGGTAAAAACAGTGATCTTGACTGACTGGATATGTGTAAAGCCCACCACAGCCATCTGTAATACTAGCTGCAGCAGGGGATAAAATTGAGCTTCTGTGAAAGGATTTGCAACAGACTAAGGTGTAAGTATCATCAGATTCTGGAAGGAGGAGATTGCCTGTTCTGGAGACTGGGAATTTAAAAGTCGCCTGCTCTATGCTAGGTTGCAGTTTCTGCAGAGTATATTTATTCTCTTACAACACATGGTAAATCAAATTATGCAAATTGGATATTACTAAATGAGGTGGGATTGGGATGCCAGATGATGTTCAGGGTTTGTTGTTAAAGATATCCACTAGGTAATCAATGTAGTGTCAAAGACTCCCATCCCAGATAATTGGATAATACAATACAGCTGGAAAGACCTGGATGTTCTCAGGAGAGCGGCACATACCCTTCATATGCTTATCCACTGTTCTGAGCATATTGGGGCAAAAAGCAGTTTCAGGACTGGCTAATGCCAAAGAAAGGCCAACTTGATGTAAATGTGAAATGTAAAGCCAGAGGATTTTATCTCTGGAGAAGGTGAACTCACATTGTATAAACTGATTTTATCATTCCTAATTTGTAGTTTGTCTCCTGCCTAGGGCCCCAAAGCCTACAGGCGATAACACTCTGTGATTTCTGTAAGAGAAATGCTGATTCTGTGATCTTCAGCTGTCTGAAATGTGTACTCTGTATTTTTGTATCCTTAGTAGCTATAGAGTCCAGGTGCCATGACTGCTGCTGTTTGGTTTATAATTCTCGAGGCAGATCCATCTTGGCATGAATCTAAGTCAGACTTCTGTCAACAAAGCGTAAGCATTTCCCAGAGGCAGAAGAGCTGAGCAGGGATTTTCCAACAAACATCTTCAGAAAATACTAGTTGATCAAAGCTTTTCAAAGGAACACAAAACCCTTTTGATTACAATCCTGGTCAAAAAGGGTCATTCCCAGTCCACTGGGAAATTTCTGATGGAAAGGAAGCAGTGAAGTAATTTGTTAGTGAACCATTGTGATCCTGCCCTAATAAAACTATTTCCRTGGATGCCAGTTTTATAAAAAGTGGCAGTTCACGTTCACTCATCCCCCAAAATTCAGGAATTTTTCTGTGACCCTCTGTCCCATGAACCTCTGTGTGTATGTCCTGTGATTCTGTACCAAAGCCTRTCTATAGAGTATTTGAGAGATTATTAGTGAATTCCTAATTTTAGGTAATCTCTAGCTATTCTCTTTTTTGAAGAATGAAAATCATTTTTTAGGAGCATCATATTTCTTGGCTGGCTTATTTGTTTGTTTGTTGCAGGTATTTGGGAGGGTCTTTTTGGTGGACACCGTCTGGATATGTGCAGTTTCAGGACTGTGAGTATGGCTCCTTATTTCATCAGCAGGATGCTGGACTATGCTTTGCTCTGCATTAGTACCTCAGTAATACAGCAGCATTTTAGTAAGCTTTTTGTCAAAAAAATTAGAGATTGAACCTCATTCGCTAGGTTACTAATGAATAAAATATACTATATTCAGCATAGCTGGAGTATGAATGAATTGAAGGAGACAAGTTAGACAAACAATTTAGATTTAATATTCATGCCACCAAAGCTGTCATTCAGAAACCTTCTTGTAACATCAAGCTGACAGAAGATCAATGGCATAAGAAAATATGATTGACAGCATAACAGTAAAAGTATGCTCTAGCATCCATTTATACAAAATGGTTACTGGCTTAGAATGTGTTCACTGAGAGCTGATTCATAGCATGTTTCATCACTTACCATTAGAGCAATACCAAAATACAGCCATGCAGCACAGTTGAAAGTAAACTAAAAATGTCATTACATCATGTGCTAAGAACAAATTAGTAGGTTAGTGAATGGATTTCATGCTGAAACAGCTCTTGTCTGCATGTAGACTAGGATTCAGCTCTGAGTACCCCAGATGTATTTCTTAACCTTTTAAAAATCTACTTGATGGAAATCTGACAAAAGGGAGTGTGCAAAGTGTAGTCCCTACATTAGTAGTGTCAAACTGCAAGGCTTAAGTATCTGTCATGAAATAGTTTCTCAATGACAAGATATAATAGGAATCATTTCTGTAATTATGGTGCATTTCCCATTGTAACTTCAGAAAGATCTTTCTAACTGTACATCAACTGTACACAAGTATAGCATGTTATATAATTTGCTTTTGTATAGCCTTGTTTCTGTGTTTATAAATTGTATTTTGAGGTGTAAAGACAAAGTCTCAGGTAAGTGCACAATGGTGCATGAGAAGTAAATAACAAAACTGACATATGCACTGTAACCAAAATGTGTCACGCACAAAAAACTATGTTGAGTATGAATTGCCCAGGTGAAACAAGCGTTAGCACAAACACTAGATAACCCCCAGTTCATCTTTCTCTGCACAGCATCAGTGTCATATCGCCTTCTTGCATACACCAAGTGAATTACCCAACCTCTGTGCACATCTTTTCTCCATTAAATTGACCAGTCAATGTGTACCTTTGACCCAAGAATCACAGATTACCACCAGGAGAAATAAGGTAGGTTCTCATTATGCCAAATTACCTCTTTCAAATAAATAAGGGCTAGACAGCATCCACCATTAATCCTCCTTGCACACAGTTGATAATGCATCGTCAGTTTTCCAGACACTCCAGCCCTCGTAACATCGACTGTTTTTGTCTAACATATATGCACAGCTGTAAACACTAGTTCAAGTCATCTGCTTCCTGAAGAGAACAGTACTGTCTGTCATTGACATCTGTACAGCCACTGCCTTTCCCACTGTAACTGGTAGGTGTTTTGGTTGTGTGCTTACTAGCAAGCAGTGTAAAGAAGGAAGGAAAAGAATTATTCTGGGTATATTTGGGAAATTGATGAGAAATCCTGAGGCTGTTAGAACACAGAGCTACCTTTTATATACGTCTTTTATCAGAGTCAGTAATACTGCGCCAAGAAAAGACAAAATAATATCATGCAAGTCTGGAAGAGGCCTAAAAGGAGTTTACCCTACTTCAAGTGGAGATGTGAGCATAATCTGACACGTAGATTATGTACAGATAGCCACAGAACCTCCAAAATAGAATATAGAATAGAATAACACAGGATTTTAGCAACACAAAAAGCTATGGCCCTGCCATGCACACATGTATCTGTGTATGCAAGCACACAATATATGTACGCACGCTAGCTATCTAAATGGAAGTGTTACTAGCAAGGTAAGACAACCTTTACCTTTTTTTTCTCAGCTGTGGATATGGACAGCAGACTTCAAGAAATATGTTAAACAGTGAAGCACAAATGTGCCAGAGGTCCCTCAGAGCTTTAAAGAAGCACTGGAAAAAATGACTTAATTACAGCAAAAGAGAGAAGATTGAGGAAGACAAGGTAACTGCCTTCCAATACATAAGCAACTAAAGAAGAGGATGGGAATAAATTGCCCCTCTCTATGGCTCTACACATTGTCTACTGTTTGTAGAACAAGCAGCAGTGACTATAAAACTATAGCAAAGGGAATGGAGGTTACATGTTAGGAAAACTTTCCAAGAGTAATGATAGCTCGGGAATCAATAGCCTGGGGGAAGATGTGGAAGAGTCATAATTGGAGGATTTTAAGAACAGGTCAGAGAAGCAACTGTCAGGAATGAGATGCCAGAAACAACTGTCAGAAATGCCATAGGGCAAGGGGTTAAACTTAGATGACCTCCTGAGATCGCTTTCACTCTGCGCTCTCTTGATGGGTCTGTCATTCAATTGTGGCAGAATCAACTTAAGATGTGAAAACTGCTGAGGTCTTTTTGCCAGAGATCTGTAATATGACATTTCTTCTTTGAGAACATTGATCAAATAATGCCCACGTATGGGTTTTCTAAGGAATCTAGTAGGTCATATAACTCCTTTAGGCTCCCTCGAAAATGTCTGCCTAAATTATGACAGCTTCTAAAATAAATTTCTGGTCCATTAAGAAACCAGATAAAGATTTCTTCTCAACAGCACAGGGCTGCCTGTCCAGTTTTCACTGAGTACCATCTTCCTGAGCTGAAAGAAAAGGTTCTTGTCCAGGATCCTCAGACTTCATTGCACACACAAGCTAATGGTGCTGAAGAAAATAGGAGAGAGATCACTTGTTGAGGGTGACCCAGATTTAGTGAAAAGGGAGAGCATCCAGCAGCAAGCAGAGTTGCCTGTTTTGGTGAAGAGAAGCTGCTGTTGCCCATGCAAGCTACAAGGGCAAATGCAGGGTGAGAGGGTGGCAATCCTGGAAGTGATCTTAGTTCTGTATTCAGCCCTTTTTCCTTAGTTCTCTTCTCTGTTGCTGRAATGTGGGTTCTGTCATTCCCCTGCTGGAGACATGGATAAAAAAGCAAGCTAGGGATATCAGCAAGGTAAATGTGGCTTCTCCCAGCAGTAGAGGAAAAAGTTAATTTTGTCATCCCATTGACACAGGGTTGGGTTCTTACCATGAAAAGGGTAGAAAGAAATGACAACACTGGGTCTGAGCACTGGTGGAGGGCTCTTGAAAGCCAGACTTGCTGCTGCTGCCAGATTTTGGGAGGAACAGAGGGCAGGAGAGCTGTATCCTCAGTGACAGCTGCTGCCCTAAGCACTTCTGCCTCTCCCTTAGCACTAGCCACCCTTTTCACTGCCCTGACACTCACAAATTAGCAGCAGGACTGCAGTCATGCTGCTCTTCTTAGGCTAGYGCCCTAGGCAGTAGCCCACTTTACCAACAATTGGAGTCAAAGAGTTGCACTCAGCAAGCATATGTGTAAAACAGGCTGTTGATAGGGCTTTTTTGTTTTTCAGAGGGAAATATTTGTTAGATRCAACTGGTAAATCTGTTAGAGTTACTGCTAGCTCTCTTGGGACCTTATTTTGTGGCACACATGCTGCACCGCTCACTGTCTACTGCTACTGCCAGGGGCTGATTCATTGATGTTGCTGAAGAAGGTTTCACTTAGCAATGTACAACAGATGGCTGGTTACATGTTTGTCTCTCCAGGTCCTTTATTTACCTGGGCAGCACCAGGTGTATCAGCCAAGTTCTCTTGTCTTCTGCGGCATGATGCCTGACAGTTCTCCTAGAGGAGACAATAAACTTCATCTCAGAGTGAAGATATGCACCTCAAAACAGTAAGTAAAGGAAATGGCTGAGGCAGCTGCGTTTATATGAATTGCTTTCTCAGATGCTTAATAATGAGCATACCATTTCCTTTAGAGCACCCCCTTACAGATGATATTACAGTTCACAACTGTACTTTAACTTCATAAAATCATAACAATAGGAAGAAACACTTTCAAAATGCATAACCTGTAATTTGTGGATCCCTTATTTTTCTTGGGAATAGGTTTGTAGGAAAACATTTTAAACAGACTGCTTTTTAATAAATTAACAGTGCTTCTGGGTTCAAAGTACTGACTCTTCTCAGCTAAAAGGCGCTTGCATATGTCAGTGACTGTTCCCCAGCATCCTTTCCTAAGTTTCTTCTCTGAAGTTATTTTCTCACTATATTATGAAACAGTTAGAAAACAGTCAGCCATGTTCATGGGCAACTCTAATTCTGATGAAAACCTGATGATGGAAAACTGCCTTCAACAGTGACAGCACTGGAGATAATTTCCCCCCAGTTCTCAGTAGAACTATCTGCTATGTCTTTACAGACCTGTAGGTGCTGAAGGTAGATACTTTAAAGCGTACTTCAAAGTATTAAAAGACACCACCTAAAAAGAAAACTTCCAAAGAAATTCCAATGTATGTATCCACACTGGAAACTTCTGCTGTATTCACATGAATAAAGCTAAGCAAACGYGTAACTGCAGCAACAGAGACCAAAGTAAAAGAAACAGGAAGAAATCCCTTCTCATGCTGTAGCAATAAAAAGCATTCTCCTTCTTTGCTTTTTATTATACTTTTACAGCAAACATAAAATTTGCACACATTTCATGAGGCAACATTAAATAGACAAAACACCCGTATGGGGATCAAATGTTCATATATACTCCAATTTACTTTGAGATTTTGTTTATAGAAGCTCAGTTTTTTCCACTACTAGAAAACTAGTAATGCTTGCTTTTTTAGAATTTCCAGTTTTCTTGGGTAAAAAGAATTGCCACACTGGGGGGTGTGTGAAATAATAGGCATCTTTAAGGAGGTATTGTTTACCCGATTCTAGCTTTTTTAATAATAAAAGGGGAGAGCTCTACTTGAGCAGAAAAATTTTAGGCCAGAAATTAGGTATGCTTAACATGTGTTATCTGCTCTGAACAGCCTTTCTAAAATAGGGACCAGGCCATATCCAACAGAGACCTAAGGAGTAGAGAACTAGGTGTAGATTAAAAGCAAAGAAACAAAGCTTCTTGGGGATCTCCATTGCTGTCTCTTAGAGAAGTGCTTGGCAGTCAAGAGGCCACTTCATGCTYTTCCTGTAACAGCACCTTTTCAAGCTGTTGGAAGTCACCATCTCTCAGACTATTAAGTCAGATATGAACAGAATGGATTTATTCTGAGAGCAGATAGAGCACAAGAGAACTCCATCTCTAACAGTAATTGATTTTGCACTTCTGCTCTGACAATGATCTTAGGTCTCTTCCTTAATATATTTAAAAATGTATGTGTATCAAAAGATTTTAAGACATAGCATAGGTGTAAGATAACATGGCAGTTTCCTGTTAAATTAACAAGTTTTCTCTGGCATTTTGTACTCTTCATATACATTTTTGTAGCAGAACATATGCCAGTCAAACATGGCATGTTCAGAATAATGGTAGCTGGCTTCAAAGCAGTGAAGGTGCACTGTGCAAGGCTCCAGGGACCTGTATAGGTATTTCAGAAAAAACAAAAACTCTTAGGAGCCAGATTTTTCCTAATGATATATATAGGATTTTATTTAACATAATTTTGGAAAGCTTTTACATATAAATTGTTACAATGTAAGTTCAAACATGTGAAACTCAGTAATTGCAAAATCATAAGTGAAAGGTATGGCCATCCAGTTAGCATATATCCTTAGAGTATTAGTTTTTGTATTCCAGATGCTTTTTGTGTGCCACTGCAAGTGTAGTGTGCTCCAACTATTAGAGTGTAGCTCTTTAATATGATTTCCAGCTTCTGGCATTAAAGTATTACAGGAATATATTTCAGCAAACTATAGACAAAATGATTATTGCAGGGAGTTGTTATAAATTGTTATGGAGTTGTTATAAAATAAGGTTTGCAGAGAAGAATGCAGACATTGCTTGCATTCAGTCATTTATTCATTAAGCGTAAAATGAACTGTATCCTGCCTGTAGAACCCAAGCGACAGAGGAACTACAGCTATAGACAAACCACAGCAGCACAGAGATGCTTCCTGCCATGTGGCCTCACTGATCGCCAGAGGGAGACAGAGTGTGTAACATTTCAGGACAGAACTGCCAGTGGCAAGCAGCGCTCAGGACAGAGGTAGCGTATGATTGTGCCAGTTTCTGAGACACTGATAGAAATGCATAATAATCAGAGGTCACTGCTTTGCTCTGTTTTCCTCAGGGTGGGAATGCATGTGACAAGAGAGATAAGAGTAACTGTGTATCACCTGAGGAAAAAGTATTTCTGAATACAAGAAGATTCATTGGCAAAAACTTTTCTAAGTTAGTGAAATATTTATGCATACACTTATAGTTTGACTAAATCAACACGGAAGCATGTGCCTGTGTGCTTTGTTGGAGTGCAACCTTATTAAGAGATAACTAAATGGATATTAGAGATCTCATTTTCAAATGGAAGGAAAGTTGTTATTAACAAGGGCACACCTACACTGATATTTAACTGTTTCAATACTTGTTAACTAATGATAGTGTCGATTTTAACATGGACAGTATATGAGGGAAAAACATGTGAATTCTGTTTTATAATCACAGTAGTAGCGTTTGTTGGAACACGACTGAAAAGGCAGTAGAGATGGTCTCTGTCTGGGCTCCACAGCCTGACACCTGCAGAGCAGTGAGATCAGGCTGTGAATTACRACCTCAAGCCTTCCCTGTTTCATCAGCCAAAATAATGATATGGCAGTGTACAGTGGCTGTAACAACGACTGCTAGGAAAAAAATCCAGCAACTGAAAATCATATTAAAAGGTTGAGACAAGTGTCGTATTCTGTCTGGAAAGGTATGCTCATCTCTTGCATTAAGTGAAAAATAGCAGTGAACTAGAGGCATACCTAAATGTGCAGGCTGTCAACATACCATCTGATCATGAGCCTACATTTACACACATCAAATGCCACTATAAGCTATTACAGTTTGCAGACCAGAGTGTATAATGTACATACAATATAACGTACACATAATATGTCTTTTACTCTGTGAGGAAGCCAGTCTAACTTATTTCTTTAAACACTAATCTTACCTCAGAATCAGGAAGTCCAAATATGCATTGTRGTCTGTTAGCTGCATTTGATCAGTTGGGAAATTTTAGAGGGCAAAGAAGGACAGAGAACTGTAAATTTCTGAGAGTTCTGTTGCTACCAAAAGTGCAAAGTTAGTTTGAACTCTTTTATTTTAGGAGAAGGTAAACCTTGATTGTTTTCCTAGGAGAACAGAAATAGGACAAGAACAAATTGTAGGAACATTCCAGTTCACTTCCTGCCTCAGCCAATAGACCTGCAAATCTCAGAGGCATCCTAATTTCCTGGATGAGGTGGCTTCTCACAGCTACCAAAATTAATTAATATCCTCTGCTCTCAAGAATTAAGATTTGCTAGTTACCTGTCTGGCTGGACACCTCCTTTCTGGTTTCTTTCTTATCTAATTGATAGGAAAAAAAATTTGATGTCTTATTTATCTGTACCTGGTTGGGCCATCAGATGCTGTTTTTCACTGAAAGCCGATTCAGTATCATTTCCCTGACATGTCTCAGAGCAAAACCACTCTTTCATGGTCAAGATAATGTGGAATCTCAGCTACTCACTATTTCAAAACACACATAGAAAATGTATTTGTCTGCCCCATGAATGTGGGAGGAATAGACTACTAGCACAGTACTCAAGTTAACAGATACAGTACAGTTTTCATCTATTCAAATCTGTTAATATGAAGAGGTTTTTTTAAATATAGGAGAGAAAAAGAAAGACACAGAAGYTTCCATGGCACGGAGTTGTCCTTTAAAGTAAAGAAAAGATCTTCCTTTTAATCAGATAGCTCATTTTGCTCCTTTCAGAAAAGATGACTCTCGCCTTAATTCCTGTTGGCTATTGCAACTGTTTCAGTTTTAGTTTGGAAAAAGGTGTTCCATATGCTGCTTTCATGAACCATTTCTTTTGCAGCATTTAAATGAATGCCATTTCTGTATTTTTCAGGCCAACAGTCTTACCTGGTTGTTAATTGCTTGATTTTGGCTGTCTTGGAAGTTTTTTCACTTTAAAGAATAAGCTTAAACAGATGAGCAGGCACATACTATTCTATTATTCTACTGCTTCTCAGATTTGCTAAGTTTCTGCTAGTTCTTACATCAGTTCTGCATAATGGGTAAAGAAAAGCCATATATTTTTAGGGGCTAATACGTGTATTCATCTCTCAATATGAAGTGAGCTGGAGGTTTTTGTGTTAGTGCTAGCACAGTTTGCTTTAAGAAATCTCTATGTTGGTGTAAACAGAAAGTTAAACTGAGGACACAGTTTTTCCTCGAAGGCAAAAGCATAACACTTTTACCTATTTTGAGCATCCTTTCTAAGAGTGCTCTGGAAAACATACAACATTATTGCTTTTATTTCATTATTTCTTTTCATATTCTATTTCTTTTATTTAGTGATTTACACTGTTTCCATCTCTATAAAATTTAGCCATCTGTTCTATGTCAAATGAGCCAAATATTCCTTCTAATGAGGTCCATGGGAATTCTGTCATTAATTTTCAACTATACTGGGAGTTTTTYCCAGTATTTTACAATTAAATAATGTCTTTTATCTCCAGAGATCCTCAAAGTTTTTCACGTGCTATAGACTAGCCCCCAGTATTCTTAGTTCTTCAAAGAATTTTTTTCCAGTTAGGAGCTTTAGGTTTTTATTCAGCACATGCAGTTGTATGTAGTGGGTTTTTTATCAAAAGCAAACACAGTTTTGTGTGAGTTTTTGAGTCTGTACATGTACAAACACAGGTTATGTGTTTTAAAGAGCTATTATTTCATTTACTGGCAAGGTGTAACACAGGAGTGGCTAAGTGAAGAGAACTAAGATACTTAAATATTTTGGACTGGGAGTCAGGAAGATAGCTGTATCCAAACACAACAGCAGGGATAGATCAAAGCAGCAATCTGATGTTTTCTCATCATCTGCAAAAAGATTTTCTCAGCTGGCTGGTATAGTCTGTTACAGACCCTGAATGAGCTCATGTTTATGGCTGTGACACAAAGCTTCCTGTTACAGTATGTGGAAAGCCCATTTTCTCTCACTACAGTTTCAGGCAACGCTGCTAATGAAAAGACCTCTGGCAACATGAAAGTGGAACATGCGAGCCTTCCTATAAGAGGTCAGCTTCAGAAAGTTAGTTTTATGCAGTTTATTTAGTCTTTTGATACAGAAGTTAAGTAACATTTCGATAGTAACAAGAAACTGCTAATAACCCTTCTTAAATTTTCACAGTTCTTGTTAGAATCTAAACTGTCTCAGTGACAATTCATGAATTGCAATTCAAATTCTTCTTCGTCTTATTCTGTGTTCTTTCTCCTTCCCCCTCTTTCTGGAGGGAAGGAAGGGTTAAGCTGATGTCCTCACAGAGGAGTAATAGTTCTTTCTGAAAGACAAGTCACAAGCAAACTATTTAATTGTAAATGTCTCACTGAAGAATTGGTACACGACTGAGACATGACTTCATCCTTTAACCCACATGCTTCACTGGTCTAGGGAACCCTGGTGGATTTGGCCCATTTTAGTCATAGTTGTCATGGAAGATCCTTAATGACTTAGTAAGGTAGCTTAAAAAATCTCCATACAGAATCCAGCATATGGTATATTTATTGGCAAATGCTAATCCCCCTAGGAATGAGTTCTGTAGTAACAATTGATGAATTATGTGGCTTCATAAGCACGCGTGTCATCAAATGCAACATTGACGTTTTTACATTTTCAGGGGGATTTTCTGCTCTGTGTAGGTTCTCTGGTTTGGAGGTGGAACAGTTTAACAATGTGTCCTGAAGGGAACAGGTAATCAATAATTTCAGTTTTGGTTACTGTAAAAGGTAAATTAGATCCATGTATTTGTTGGGCAAGTAAGCAAGCCAGGGTTTAGTGAAGCTTAAGCAGGGGCTACAGAAGAACATGAATACTCATAATACAGGAACACAATTAGAATTCCTTGTCACTAGGAAGAAAGTAAGAGTAAGTCAAATAGGTCTTACAGTGCCAAAGAATAAATTGTTTATTTAAAGTGTGCTTGTTGGGCAAGAAGCAGATTTGGGCAAGAGGCGGATTTGGGAAAATGTCTCACTCCAGTGAAGAAATTGGTTCTGAATTTTGACAGAAGATGCTTATAAGGTGGCCTGCAGTTAACATCCAAGAGGATTGGTCCCTATTTAGATTAATCTGATAGATGGGTAAAATCAATTGCCTGGACGCTGTGATTAGAATTTTGGTCTTGGGCTTGCTAAGACATGGAAACTCTAGGAACAGTGTGGAGAACAGGAGAAGAGCTGCCCTTAATGACAAGACCAAGCAGAGAAGATCAGATATGGTCTTGGCTGGCTGTCCTCACAGCTCAGAGCCAAATCTGCCCACAAGAACGGCAACTGAACCATCTATCCAGTAAAATAGTAAGAATGCTGCTGGAACAATAGCACAGTTTCCAGCAGAATGGTTTTCCAAAACTAACATTTTAAGATCTGATAGAAAGGACCAGGTATTAATATGTGTGTATAACAAACACAGATCTGCGTGTGCAGTATGCAGTCTGTGCTGCATGGATACTCACTGACTGCAGTATAGACAAAACTGGGGGAAAGAATGCTTTCTTTTTCTCATTGACCATAGTACATGTGAAATTCAAAACTATACCCTACACTGAGCTGCCTGGTGAATTTGAGCTGTTCTGTCCTTGCGTCTATCACTGCCACAGTCTCCAGTACCCAGAACTATTTCTGCAGACTGGGTACTAGAGCTGGTATCAGGTCAGGGAGTTCACTTGGGAGAAACTTCATCTGCTGCCAAGTGAAATCAAGGCATTGGTCCACCTATATAACAACTCTGGATATTCAAAATGTAGTTATTTTTGGTACTGGTCTCTACCTGTGCACTGTGCAATAGCTGAGAGGAACTAACATAACACGGTAGTGCTATGCATGTATGTGCTGCCCCAGCTGTGGGCAGGAGACAGTTTACTGGTAATACATTTTTTTCTTGTGGCTGAATCTGTAAAAGGCATGTAAGTAAGCAGTAAGTTACCCTGACTGTAATTTAGCCATGAGCTAGATGTCAGCAGAACTCTGCAAAAAGCTAATATTTATTTACCACAAGTTGCACTGACACACTATATCCCCCTAAAACCAGTGCTAAAGAATTGTTTAATAATCAGTCAGAGGGGAGGGTAAACTGTCAGCTGGACTGCCACCAGCATTTCTTTGTGTTGCTCTTTTTCCTATGGGGTTTTTCATCTGGAGCCTGATTGGGCCAGACCATGCTTTGCTGCAGAAGTTGAGCAGGGTCTCAGATAAAGTTGAGCTAAAAGTATTACCTTTGTTACTCTTGTCAGGATTGAGTATAAGCGTAGTGCAGGTACAGGCAGTTGGGCCGTTCTCCCATCGTATGACTCAGACTGCTTGTCCACCAGAAAGTGCTCACCAGAGACCTGTCAAGCCCTTCTGCTCTCCAAGAGATGTCTAGCCCTGCTTCTCACCCTTTCACTCCTTCGATCCTGAGGTAAGTAGGTGCCTTGTCAGCATCACAGAAATGATTCTAAAGGTCCCACTTGCCCTAGAAATATGAGGCAAACCACACTAGACTAGCACAGGCATACTGGAAAACAGAGTAATTTAAACAGACTGAATTGCTTGGAGCTCAGGCTGCCAAGAGAATTTTTGGGCCCTGAGAACATTTATACACCCTAGGCCTAGACTGCCTTCTTCATCCAGTCATGACTAATAGTCCTAATTGATTGGAACTGCCAAGTACTGGTTGCCAAGTAGAATATTTTTACAATCCTGGTTCTATTTATGTGCTGATAAATACAAAACTCAGTGTCAGAAAAGAAAGTGCAAAGCAGAACTGAGGGAAAAGCAAGAAATCTACAGAGAAGACCATGAAACAATGGACAATGAGAAGGCACTAAGAGGTGATACCAGCTGTGAATGCTTGCATTGCTGTGAGTGTGAGTTGATAGGGTTTCTAGGAACAAGACTATAAGGGTCTTTGAAATACCATTTGGCACATATTTTGAGAATTAGTTTTATTTTGAAATATTCACTGGCCTCTGCTGGAGATACCCTTGCTTTTCTCCTTTTAATCTTTTTCAGGGACAAATGCCACCCAAATTTGTCACCTTTATGGAAGCACTTTGAAATGCAAAACCAAAACTGTTAGCAAAAGCCACAAAGGAGCTCAGTAACGCCGTCCCCCCCCCCCCCCCCCCCCCCCCTTCAGAGCAGCTTGGTTTTATTGTTTGTGACAAAAAGAATCCATTCATTGGAAAAGACCATTTCTCTCTCACAGCAGGACTGCAGCTTGTTTAACTAGGCAGAGAAAATGGTTGTGCCTTGGTTTCGTTTCTTCTGCTAGCCAGAATAATTAGTGCATGTCCAGACGATACTTGTGAGAGAAATCAGTTTGGGGAACATGGTATTCCTGGGGCTGGATTTTACAAAATTGAGTGTCTAGGAGAAGACTAGCAGATGATGACACAAGCATTTACTACAGCTGATCTGAGCTAAAATATATTTATCTCTCTCATTACTACCTACAAAAAAGCAAAGGAATAGTAACAGCTTCCCTCACAACAGCTCCTCAGTTCTGCTGCCTGTGTCCTGACACCAAGTCTTCACAAGCCCATTTGACTTATGTTTGTTCACATGAGGCTATCCCTTCAAGTATGCTTATTATAGTTGTATGAGCGCCTCAAGCTTAAATAAATCACTTGGAAAAAGACAATATTTCAGGTAGAACCCAGGAGGCAGGAAGATGAGGATAATTTGTAAGATGGTAACTCTTACTTTATCTGAGTTTGGATTCTCTCTGCTTTTGTTCTTTTGCAATTTGGTATTACAGCCCATTGCTTCCTGCCAGTCTCTGAGCACAACCCTTTCTATAGCAGAGGCTGTCTGCAACTGTCCATCAGTTTGGCAAAGTCGAGGAGCAAAAGTGAGAAGTGGATGCATTTTCAATACCTGGCAAGAGCTTATCTGAGCTGTTACATTGTTTTCCTCAGGTTTCGTGACTGCAGAAACCAAATGATCTCACAGAGATTGGAAACAGATAAACTTGTCAAATGACAATAGCAAAGCAAGGAGGGCAAACTGAGAAGTGGTGTTACCCAGTAAGTAAATGCAGCAGCGGTCACAACAGGGAAGGCATACTGGCCTAGAATTGCCTTACTGTTGGAAGATGTCCTTTCTCATGCATGAAGTAGATGACCTGATCTTTTAAGTGATCCACCAAGATGGTTTTATAAGCAGAACTGTCACACAATCATTCCTATTACATTGTAGGGTTGGGAAGATGACTGCTGAGTTTTGGCCTTCTGTCTGCTTCCAGATATGAAAATTGATTGTATATTGATTGTATGTTACATTGGCTTATGACTAACATCATAAATAAGGGCTGTAAATCTGCCCACTTGTTCAACAGCACTGGCTTAGTTAAGGGACTGCCTACACAGGATGAGTGCCCTACTGTGTTTTCCCATCTACACACTGGTAGCAGCAGCAAGGGGTAGGAAAATGACCAGTTGTCTCATACGACATAATGGGAGATTATGACATGTCCAGGTAGCAATGGGCACTGGTGGGAAAAAATGCTCATGAAGTGACCTAATCATTTCCTTCCACAAAACCATGCTGAAAAGAAGAGATATCAAACCTTCCCTTTTGCAGACCTCCAAGTTTTAGGGTTTAGTATTCCCTCTAAAAAACACCGTGGTCTCCAAGAGTGCCAGCCTCAACCTAAAAGGCTTATTTTCCCAGGAAACTCATTTCTGCTAGAAAAGCAGTAGAGGGAGCTGTTGTCTTGTTATGAGAAGATAGTCCTCTAACTCCTGCCTGTTCCCTAATTTCGCTAAAATGAGATCAAGCGTCAGTGCCAACGCAGTTAGTATAGATGCTCCACTCTGCTTAGAAATACTCTGAACCTTTTCATAAGGCTACCCTCAAGAGTCCCGTATCTAAAGTGCTAAGAAGGGGTGACAGTGTAAGAAGGCAGAAGAAATGGAACAAACCGGTTGCCTTTGGTTTACCAGCCTGTATGGTGTCCGGCCACCCTGTGAATGCAACAACAGGGGCTGCCTGGCCTGGTGGGGTGATAAGATGAACTGCAAAGCTTGAGATTTGGCTTCTCACTACAAGCTCTGGCAGTAACGCTGCTGCTGGTCAAGTCAGCTCCTTGCTTTACCTAATTATGTCCCCTAATCCATTTRTTTTATCATCTGCAAGTGGGGAGGTAGTAAAGATGAGGAAGAAAATAAAATTTGTCAAGTACTGCCTCTGAGTTAGAATGCACAAGGACACATGGAAATTTTTCCATAACATGGGAAATAGTGCTTCCCAGACTCCTGTCTATGTTGTCCCTTGCAAAACTAAAAATTTGAAGTTAGCACACCTAGTGAGGCCTTAGGCTGAGCAGCTGTGTCTTTCTTCTATTCTCTGCATCAAAGCCCTTTCACTACAACAGGCAATTTGGGAAGATGCTCTTTCTCATSATGCCCCTGCTATTAGTACAGGCATGTTTGATGCCTTTATTTCCTTTACTAAAGCATGGTTTGCATTTGCATGTTTTTGGAATGGGCAGGTCTCAAAAAGAAAGGAAGCAAAAACTAGTGAGACTGAATTTTCCCCTCTGTTTTCAGGAAAAATGGTCAGTTGAAGAAAAAAATTGTATTTTTAATCTTGTGCAGCTGTGGCAGGAAAATCCAGGCAGAAATCAGTGTACTACATAAAGCAAAACTAAAAGCTGGGCAGTTTCTACCCTACAGGGCTTTATAGTTTCATAAAGCACAGGAACAAGGCAAACCAAGCTCAGTGAAAGAAAAAAGTTGACTTAGTTACCATGCCATAATGAAAGGCTGTGCAATCTGAAGAAGTCATTTGCTGACCACCAACCTAACAAGCAGGTTTTTCTAGCGATCACAAAGAAACTTAGGGAAAAAATATGAAAGACTTGAGAAGAGCAATGTTACGGATTGTGTGTGTGTGCGGCTCTGCTTAGGGACTATGAAGTCTGCTCTACCTTTTATAGTTGGTGCTGAATTTGATTCACTTAAACTATTGTTTGATCCTGCTTGTCCATCCGATCAGAAAACCATTACATGCAAAATAGCATATATAAAACACAATGTACAAGATGGAGACGCAGGGATTCATCCCATAGGGCTCACTGCACAGAAAACTCAGAAGAGGATGTATCATATAAAACAAGAACTATTCTTCCTTTTCATGTATTGATTAGATCTTGTGTTGCTCTCAACATCATGCCACAAAGGGTGGCATGCTCTCTATCTGATTTTCTGGGGAAGTAACTTAGAGCAGCATGTGTTTGCATCCGTTATGAGTCAAGAATGACATGCCATGAAATTTGAACTTCCCTTTGCATATCAAGTCCACAGAATGAAATGAAAATATCAAGTACAAAATGAATTTTTACTAAGAAGGTAATAATTTCTTAAACACATGTAGAATTAAAGAATAGGTATAAAAAGGTGATAAATTGATTTAGCACTCATTATCAGAGTTCATATTATCTTTCGGCCTGATCCAACATTCTAGCATTGGTGCCAGTATGATTATCCACAGAAGCAGTCACGGTGGAACCTAGTTGTGAAACCCTATCTTCGTAAAGTATGACCCTGATAACCGCTATCACTGCAGAAATGTTTGTTTTAGTGATTATTATTTCCAGAGGTTTCATGTCCTATACGTGAATAAAAGAGTGAAGAGTTCTCATATATTGTTCACATTTATTCCATTAGTGTTCATTAAGCAAGAACTGTGCACTTTAGCATAAAAGGCAATCAATCTCTGCTCCAACAGGAGCATTTAGAGGCAAGAGAGAAGCAGAAGGGAAATGAATAGTGCGGTGGCAGCAAACACTGTTTTGATTTACATGTAATGTTTGTCCTTTCCCTGGCATTCTACCATGTACAGCTCTCTCACTTCTCAAGGCTTTCCCTCTTGATGTGCAGTGTAATAAACTATATTTGATTCTTCAAATGGGCAAAAAAAATCATGATGACCTGGAAAAGAATTTGCATGGAAATTGTGAAGTACTTTGTTGTTGCTTTTTTTAAAATGTGTGGACAATAGATAGACAGTGAGGGGAAAGAAGGGATAAAAGCATCAGGCTAAATAATCCTGTTTTAATATCAGTTTAGATTTTTTTAGAGAACATAATTTTCTTTTTAATCACTTGYTTATTTAAAAGCTATGATCAGCATGTATTTCCTAGCATTTTTTTCTCTACAGGAAAATTCACAGGAATTATGCAAGTTACCTTGCAACTGATCTTCATGAAGTATAATTCTTGAAGTATAAGGAAAATATGTATTTTTGGAGGAAAATATTTGTGATTAATTTTCTTTGCCAAACACATGGAGGAGAGAGAAAGGTGTTGGGCATGCAGTAGTGATTCAGCTGGAATTCTTGAATTGTCAGGACTGYCAGTATATCAAGACAGCCTACTTTGGATAAAGAGTGAGAACCCAGCAGGAAGATACTAACTTTTAAAGACTGCTRGAAGGAAAGGTGACAAAAAAATGTGGAAAACAGAAGACAGCTGCAGAACTTGAGGCAAAAACTACCTTTCTTTTCCGGAGTTAAGCAGCAAGTCCATCTTAGTGAAGGCATCACAAGGTAGCATCAAGCGAAGCTTGCTTAGAACTAGCTGAAGCTTCTGTATACCACACCTTGCTGCACAGCATGGCCGTGCCCTATGTCTAGCCCTTGTGGGGCCCCATGCCAAGGAACATAAATTCTACAGAGATTTTGTTGCCCCTTGCAGCTCAGGAAACTCAGGRCCTTTATGCTGCCCTGGGTTCTGGTGACTGGGCAGGAGCTACTGCTCTGCAGATCCCTGGCTGTTGCGTGTTTCTCAGCTGCCCGTGCTACTGTCAGCTCCTTTCTACTGCAAGCACAACATCTGTCTCTCCTGCACTTCTCAGGAGGGTGTCTAAGCAGAGAGCATCGCAGCAGTCATGGCAGAAGTGGAATCACCAGAAGGAGGAACAGGTGAGCGTTACCATTACCAGGAGGGAAATAAGCAGTTTGGGAGAGTCATACAGTAGACTGTGGACTTGGGGAGACTTAGAGGGGTTRAAGAGAGAGAACATGTAGAAGTAAGAAAAAGCCAAAGGCTGGCAGAGAGAGAAATCTAAATCATTTGCTTGCATCTGTGTTCCTCTGTAAACTTTTGGCTGCTCCATGTTGCCCCAACTGTCAGACCAGAACTTGGAGCCATTTAATATCCCCAGGTTCCAGTGGATAGCCAAAAAGTGCAAGGAGGCTGGGACTCAGGCTAGCAATTTTCAACCAGTGATAGAGTAACACTGAACACGCTTCTAGGGGCCTCAATGTTCAGTCTTTCACAGAAATTAGTAACTGCTTCTAATGCTTTTCTGAGCTGGATAAGGAAGCACTGTTATTCCTAATTCCCTAATGAAAGAACAGCAGTAGAATACTTAAGTGATTCGTATAGCCTCAAGCATCACGTCTGCAGTGCCCTTCCTCCCAGTCCTTTGCTCCCCACTGTACCAGGTTGTTCCTTCTGCACTAGGGATCACACACACAAGATGGTGGCCCTCCATTGTAGTACATGGGCACCTGGAAAAAGCTAAATCCTCTTTGATATTTACCATATCATCAATATTACTGGGCATTAGAATTTTTGCTTTTTGTTAGATCCTGGCTTTACAAAAGGTCATGTGAGAATTGAGTAGGAGTAATAAATGAACAAAAATATTGTGCAGTAATGATGTTTCCCTGGGATGTGGTCTTTCATAGTGTCCAAGAAAACCAGCTCTTATTGGTTTGCCTTATACTGCTGATGGCGCTGCTAACCTGAAACTAATTTTTCTCCATCTTGAATTAAAAGGTAGCATTTGATTTGGAAACAGTACATTTTTTATTTTAAATGGAATAGAAAAAAAATTGATTTTAAGGCCTAATTGCATGCATGTCAAATAACGTGTCACATTTAAAGGCTGTTGTGGGAGCCAACCAGTGTAATTGTATATGGACAGTGTTATCTAATTTACCCTGGTTTGTATGATTTACTGGTATATTTTGCTGTGGGTTGCATTATTTAGTTGTTTGATAATCTCTTTTCTTTCCTTAGTGATTTATGAGGTGAAATTTCTGCTTGTTTTATATCAGCCTGTTATTTTGTCAATCACAATCTCTTTATGCAGCAGGGATATACAAAAAAGGTAGTGGAGAACAACCCATATAGTATCTCTAGATATTTGCTTGAAATGGATTATTTATGGGGAAATACAYTGGCAGAACCAATCTGGACAGCAATGCCTGGTTATATGCAAAGAACGAAAGCTGTGGTCAGCACTCTGGGTTTGCTTGTGGATCTGTATAATTGTCTAAATGATTAATGAGCACAAAATGAAAATTCTTCTGCTTTCTCTTGAGCCTTTGTACTTTTCCCTTCTTTCTCCTGATGGTGGAGTCATCTCCTCTGTCTTTGCTGCATCACATTTCTTCCTCACCTTTCTAGCCTTGGCTGGTACARAGATGACAGAGGGCCTGGCTTCTCCACTAGCAGGCTGCTGCTGCTGGCTGGGGGAATTGAAGGCTTTGTGTGTGATTGCGTTGCTTTGTGCCACTGTGCAGGAACTGAGCAAGGAAAAGGGGCTGGAATATATCCTGAGCATACACTGTGCATATGTGCCAAAGGCTAGATGTAGAAAAATAAGTTAATCATGGTGCTTAATATCTCCTAGTGAGATGGGAATGCAGATGCTCCACTTGATTTCTTTCTATATGGGTATCAGATTTTGCATTTCATAATGGGTAATTTTACAAACTTTTTTACCGACCACTTACTAAGATTTTATTTGTGAAAATAAGCACAAAACCCAAGCGTTTACTGAAATGAAATAAAATGTATTTTAAAACTGGGAAACACATGGTTAACTGTGAACTCTCCACAAAATACAGCAATGTAGTGACAGCAATGCCAATATGATTATACAAAGCAAAGAGAACAAATTTGTAAAGGAACCCAATGCTTAAAAGAAAATTTCCTATTGAATGTTTTGCATTTTATTAGAACAAATTCTGCTGAGAGAGGGACCCACTCAGGTAATTCCCTTGAGTCCCAAACACTTGATTGATGATGCAGGCCTGCAGGCAGCCCTCTTAAATCACTACAGAGGGCATAAGCACAACATTATATCAGTGTTTTTTCAGTTTTGTACATGCATGAATTCATGGTCCTGTTTCTGGCAATAGCACAACTCAAGTTGGCTTCTGTACACAAACTAACCTGCGATATTCATTTATCAGCTGAAGCCTTAAATTCCTGGTTACAATCTCAATACACTAAATATGATTCAGATGTCAGCATGAAATAATCAGGACTTTAGATGTTCATAAGGAAAAGAAAGGAAAAATAAAAAGAAATTATGTTCTTGAAATTTTCCTCTACTAACAGGGAGCAAATACATATGTTTGAAATAACTACGGTTATAGTCAGCTGGAGCCTTTTCATTGATTTCAAAGAGCTTTGAAAGGAATGTAGAGTAGTTAGTACAGTATTTCATGAGGTGTGCTTATACCTTTAAAAGCGCTCACAGATTTGTCAGAGAGAAAAAGTAATGCTATTTTTAGAAACAAACTTTACTGGAGAAAAGGGAGCATGAGAAAGTGCAGTTCCCAGCCAAGTTGTGAATTGGCATTTCCGGGCTAAGAGACTAGAAGGCTTGATGGCCCATATGCTATTCCTAGCCAAAATTATGTTTCCATGTTTTCTTCCTCTATTTTTATCTCTGTGTTTACAAAGTCACTGGATACTAGACATATAACCAAAAGATGACTGTTTCTTTCCGTGAGACAACACAACTTCACAGGTCCAAATGACTTATAAACTTACAGTGCAGACAAATGCAAGAGTGAAAATAAACAAGCATAATTCTGTAGCATCAGAGTTGCTGCTAAGAGAAATTCAAGCGTATTCTTATTTTTATAAAAAAAATTTCTGGGGTCTCTAAGATCTTCCTCCAAGGATATTAGAAGGCAATCAGGGTGCTGGCTTAGATGGAGGAAATAAACAGGTATGGTATTTTGTTAGAAAATGTAAAAATTCAAAAAATTAACTGCAAAGGAAGTGTTCACAGTGTATGTAAACCAACAGCTTTCCTTTAATCTTTTACTAATCCCTTACTTATCTCTCCTACTGTACATGCATTGTTAACGAAGATACAAATGGAGCAGAGACATGCAGGCACTCTAAAGGAGTTATATTCCACTATTTCAAGTACAGAATGCAGAATACACCCCATGGCTGTAGCATATTTAATTTTTGAGATTTATCAAACATTTTCTAAGTAGTTAGTAACTCCCATATCCATATTTCTGTATTACTGAAACTTTTTTTTTTTTGGTAGATATGGAAGATTTTAAAGATAATGCAATGATCACTTTTGAATATTATATACCAGTTTACTAAGTTCTCATTATAGCTTTGGAATAAATAATAATAATGTAATTAAACTTCCATCTTTCTCCATGTATCTTTTATGAGAGACATTGAAATAAAATATTTACCTTTTGCTATAAAAATATTCCAGTAGAAGAACAGAAGTTCCCTAAATGATATTCCAGTCCATTTCTGGAGTTTAGCTCAAGATGAGGTTTGGTGGAAATAATATAAATTATTGACAGTGAATGCACTGCTTATATTTGAAGAGCAGACCATTCATAGTCATAATGAATTTGACATTTGAGTGTTCAAGAGACTTGCAAGTTTTTGTTAAAGGATACAATGCAACTGGAATTCTCAATCTGCTTAATGTTAAATGTTTATTTCTGACAATCTGAAAAGAGGCATAGCTACAAAATGAAGCACGACTTTGACTATTTAGCTCAATCTTGGTTTTCATTTGGCTTTGTAACTTCCATCTTTTTGACTGTAAATTTGCAGTGAAAGGGAAAACCTTTGCACATATGACTTGTTTAATCAAGCGTTGACTCCACATCCCTTGGTGTGTATTTTAATGTCTAAATGTGAAGGATTATCAAGTCATCAAGTGTGGAAGTGTCTGTGATTATATTATTTAATGCTAGATATTTTTATGAGAAATCTACACTATTGTTCATTTTGCATATGATTTTGGTGCTGGAGGTGGTGTGAAGCAGAGTTACAAACAAAATAAACTTAAAAAAAGCCTCTTTAGAGACTGGATAAATAGCAAGAAGCATGTTTAATACAACTAATTTATAGATGAATGTGGTGCCAAGCCAGAATACATTAACAACGTAAGGCTGCAAGGTCTCTAGGTGAGATAATATATTGCTTTCATTAAAAAGCAATCTGCATGGACCATATCCACTAACACTGGAAACTCTGCAGCTGTCACCTTTATCAGGGGAACAAGAGCAAGCCACTACATTTTAATCACTGGAGTTTGTCAGGAACAAAAAACAGCCTGCTTCCCACAAATCAACAGACGTGTATCCTGATAAGGAGAGTGAATTGGAAAAGGACAGCTACACCCCGCACTACACCACCTATTCTGGAGTGATCAAAGCACTGTAATTGTAGCAGATAAATCTACTGAATTAGGCTCTGGGATGAAACACCCGTCTTTTCACAAAACAAACACATGCTTACATGAGTCATCTGTGACATAATTCACTTTTTAGTTTGAGTATTTCCAGTAGTTCACAAAAGCAGCAGAAGAAAAAGGAGGAGGGCCCTTGTATCCAAAACTGGCAGCATTTCTCCAAAGTCTCCATCCTGATTATTAATATCTGTGCTGCAGTTACTAAGCTATTCTTTTGAGTAGCTCTGCCAATAAAAGTAAACATAATTATTTTTAATACTCTCAGTCTTTGAATTTGTCATATCTGATATACTTAAGGGCAAATACTATTTTTGTATGATGGATAATTATTCTTCAAAGAGACGGCATCAAGGAATTTAGAGGGGCAATGCTTGGGATAAGAAGAGCTTGAAGATTCTTGCAGAATATATATTATGGGAGTAAAATTTTGGCCTTTAATGTAATCACAGTTATATGATAGCTATATGGTAGACAATGATAGTAGATGTGACCCCAGTAACGGATAATATGCTTATAACAAGCATTTCCTGTAATGAAAGAAGAATTAACTGTAAAACTGTCATGGAAGAATCTTTTGTCAAAGGGAAATAGGAATATATTTGCTTGTTTGCAGAGGGGTGGAGAGTAACTTACTTTTTAAGGCAGGGAGGAACTGATGGACAAGTGAAACAACTGTGGGTTTTGTAATTAACTAGCACAGTAACAGCAAATTAGGTTTTGGGGAGAAATTTCCATTTGTAAGAGGTTTGGAATACTGATTAAAAGCTGTATCATGTAACTGAAAGGCCTTTTAAAAGGAATAATTCTAACATAGACTGTGTATAATGAACTTAGAGGATATGAATATATCACCTTCCTAGGATTTACAGTTCTGAACCCCTTCGGAATGTATTAATTTGTTTAGGATTAGCCCACTTCCAGGAGCTGGTACTAGACTTGCTGGCATTGCAGGTGAGAGCGCTTAGCTAAACAGCTTATTACCATCTGCACTTCAGCTGGTTCAGTGGTTCAGCTTCCTAATCATCAGTGAGAGGGGAATAAAATAACTCTTACTTCACAAGGTAGCAATATTAACCTTGCAAAATCTAGTGCACCAAGGATCATTACTGTGGTCTTTATCCTTTACTGTGGTCTGCTCACCAGAAGATCAAATTTAGATGGTACATTTCTTCTCATCTGTAACATTTCAAAACTATTTAGCGTACAGAAAATACTCCAATAAATCAATTAAATAAATATTATTGGAAACCTTCAAGGAAATTCATATATGAGGTACATTATCTCACTGCATATTTAAACACAGTTAACAAAAATCAAATGTCAAAGCCACAGATCTCAGAAATAAATTTGAGTTCATAACTAGAAAAGCTGTTGTTAGGCTATACTCAGGCTAACCCTCAGAGAAATTGTGCTATGGTATAGTCTCCATGAGGACACGCATCCCACCTACAGCAATTAAAAAGCCCTGCAGAGATGCGCACTGAAAGAGATAGGCCACTACAGAGACTTAGAAAAGTGCCTGAGCAGTTAGGCAGAACAGGCATCTAAACCTCCATCCATCAGACATCTTGGATGTCAGGAGTCTAATTTCTGTGGCACATTTATAAATCCTTCTAGATGACCATCTGCATCTTTTGATAGTTTGTAAATGGTTTGTAAATTCAGTATTCAGAGCCCAAGTCTGTAATCCTTGTCACTGCAAGCTCAAAAATGTAAGTCATATATG
Organism: Apteryx rowi; assembly: GCF_003343035.1. Classification (NCBI taxonomy): domain Eukaryota; kingdom Metazoa; phylum Chordata; class Aves; order Apterygiformes; family Apterygidae; genus Apteryx; species Apteryx rowi. The sequence continues at coordinate 49,622 of NW_020450874.1, read as the reverse complement.
TAAGGTGCTTTTAGTACAAGAGGGTTTGCAGGATCAGGGGTTGGTGAGAAGCAGAAAAGGGCTATCTGTCTGTTCTACTAACACGTGAGATGTTTTTCTCTTGCCATTTCTCAGTGACYATGTAGCATTCATAAGCAACAGCAGGACTGTTTCTACTCACTTTTATTATCAATTTTACCATCATCAGGTATGAGATCTGTAGCTATGTAACTTCTTCCCCCAGCGACCCTTTACCACACTTAAACGTTTATGTCAGTGCAATAAAACAGAGGTCACAGGACTGTTCTTCCTATCTTTTTACTGCACATAGGCCTGGCCAGCTATCCATGAGAACTGTGCAAGGCGATTACAGCGCTTACATACAAAGCAGGTAGCGAAGCAAACCAGCTCCTGTCACTTTTCCTGTTGTAGTTATTCTTACCAAAAGCTGCACTATCCAGGCTCCTTATAACCTGTCCCCCATACACACAGCGACTGATACCCTCATGGTCAGGTGCGCTATAGAATAAATCCACAAATACATTATTTTCTCTGGTTTCAGTGAGGGATTTTTTTTAAATATTATGGTGGTTCTATATGTCTAATTGCTATTGAGGCAGGCGCATCATGATTTATTCTGATAGGTGTAGCAAGCTCACTGGAATGGCAAAGAAAGGCTACTCTCCTCTATTTTCAGTCTCTGTTTAATTCTACAGATGATCTCAAACTATACAATAATGATGTTGCTAAACTCTTCAGGAAAAATATGGAATCATATTTGCGTTTTCTAAATTCTCCAAAGATTTACGTATGAAAAAATCCCAGACTGAATTTTACCAGATGCTTGAAACCTGTTGGTTAGCTGAAGACCAGAAAACCAAATGTGAGGACAGTTTATTATTACAGGTTTCACCTCTCAGAATCAATTACTTTTTATCTCCTCTGCATTTCAGCAGTGCTTTAAAGAGTATAATAATATCTAGAATGGAATGAGAATCGAAGATTTCCTTTTGGCTATCATTTTCTTTGGAATAAAAATTCCTGTGCTCCATCATCCAGAAAGCTACCTAAATAAAATCACCAATAGTCTGTCAACCCTGCTAAGAAAGTCCCATTGTCTTTCTGTTTTCTTGTCCTTTACAGGAGAAGATCTGAGTATTTCATGTTGATTGCTTGATTGGCTGCACTGGGACTCTTTAAAAATACTAAAAAAATTGAAAATCTAGTACAAACCAAAGACAAGCTTATATCAGTCATGCGCTTGGGGCATTATCTGAGGTTTTTACCCAAGAACATGTCATTAAAAGTTGCAGAAATTAATTGGTGCCATTGGCTGTAATGGCCTTTCCTGACACAGTTTCTCAAATGTAAAGAAAAATTATGGATAAGGCAAATTCCTCATGGGATTTTTGTAGATGTCTGCTTTGTTCTGTTATTGTTTATTGCAAATGTTATTACTGTGATCTATTGCCCCATCATGCTTTGTCTATACTGCTTATGCCATTTTGCAGCCCGCAACAACTGAGGGCTTCAGTCACTGACCAAAGTAGCATTTATTTTTAAATTCTATGTTTTATATATTCCTGTAGCACTCTCTAGGTATTAATTCTGTGTTTAAAATTTCATACTTAAACAGGTCTTGTTTTGATTGATTAAATGTTGCCAACGATCTTCCTTGTACAATTGTGAATCTTTTCTCAGTATGTGCATCTTCTTTTACAGTTGGTTTAATTAATTTATTTTGGTTGACACTTTGCATATCTATGAAACAGATCTGTTACAAGACAGTTTTCATTGTCTTCCCTTTTAAATTTCTTAATTATAATCTTATCTTCTTAATTACAAATTAGATTTTAATCAGGGCTAATCTTCAAGAAAGGTAAATCCTYTAGGACTGAAAAACTATGGAATGCAGCCTATGTCTTGCAGAACTGCAAATACAGTAATAAAAGAATGCAAAAAATTAAATTTGAGATTCACAAAACGTTTCATATTTAATGCCAGCAGGTCTTCTTAATACCATCATTGGAATCGGATTATGCCATTATGCTGCTTTGCATCTTTCATTCTGGGGTTTGAAACATCCACTCAAAGGCACTTGGGAGCATAAATCTTGCTTTAAAAAACTGCTGTGAATTAAACTTTAAAGCATACTCTTCCTCATTAAACCTCTTCAAGTATGCTGTGAATAATTTGTTGGACCTTTAGGTTAACCTGTTCAGAATGTTTTCTGTAAAATGCCATTGATTGAGCATGATATTCTCTGGCAGTATAACCAAAAAACAACAAACATAGGGGAAGAAGAAAACCTACTGCTGTAATACAATTACAGCTATGGAAGGTGGGTTTTTTTTCCCCCTAGGCTAGTGCTTCACGCTTATCATACGCACATCTGAAGCAGCATAAAAGGATCAAAGCTTTAACCATCTGCCAAGCCATTAGTCTGTGAAACAGTGGTGGTTAACCTGTCCTCCTTCAGTTTTAAACTGCTTCTATTGTGTGTATTAGTCGTTACGGTACTCTGTTCTCTGTCTGGGCATTTTAACTGTGTGTCTGGTGATGCAACAACACTACTCTATCTAGTTCTAGTAACTTCAGTATCTTGCTTTCAAATACACATTTTATCTGTTTGTGACTGTCGATTTGTTTTTGTTTGGATAGTTTCAGAGCTGTGCTTATTTGAATTGATTATCCTGTGCTAAAGTTGTAAATCCTCTAAGAGCTTCAGCAAGAGTTCACTGAAAATGGGAAATATGGGTTGCATGGGCTCAAGGGATCAGTAATAGAAACACAGCTTTTCTTTTGTACGTCAGGGGTTTGTGTGGTGCGCGCTGTCTCGCAACTGATATTCTTACTCTAGGATAGGTCTTTAGTGCCCTGTTTTACGTGGCACAATAGTCACAGCCTGGTTCTAATAGTCAAACACCCCCTTAGCAAAAATGACTGTTGCCATTTACACCTTTGCTGTAGTTCTCTGGAAAAAAATTCTACATTTAATAACTCCAGAGGCAAAATATGCCTCTCAGAAAGGCAAATCTGCATGATATTGTTTATTCTTAAAGCAGCTGGCGTACATGTAGTTCTCCAATGCCTAGAACTTAAAGCAATGCATATGTCATGGTGAGATCTTGCTGCCCTTTGAGCATCTCCAAGCTCCTCACTGTTTTTCAGGTGCTCATTACACTTATGATGTTGAAGAGAGAGTGACACTGCTTGTCAAGTGATTTGGCATGTATTTGACCATTGCAACAAAATCTTGTAAGTACCTGTAGGCAGAAACATTTTTTACACTACCTATTCATCATATGATTTGGATTATCCATTATTTTGTGAAAGCTGTGAACCCTTCCCAAACAAAAAGGCTACATTTGTCAAATTGTCTTCAACACACAATTCAACCCACTGTTACTGAGGCCTAGAAAGCTGAAGTGGCATGTCTGAGGTCTCACAGCTACTGTGTGTCCTTGATTGTACTGAAAACGGGGACTCAGCCACATGTCAAGTCCCTTACTCCAGTTACTTCATATTTGTTTAAATTCATAAGAAGGGAAACCCATGAACAGCACTCTATTTTTTGTTTCTCATTTAGATACCGTTGTTCAAATGTACTCAGAAGCAGTGCATCAGAGAGATCCTGGGTGCACATGTTAACCCCTCATACGTACCCCCTTCCTTTGGCTGCCGGCTCCCGAGCTGTAAAGTCCCTGGAGATGTAAAGGAAGGGGGGCACTTCTCTGCTATAGTCATTTCTACTATGCTGGTCATCTGCCCTTCTGCTTTCCACCAGGTTGCAGTAGCAGTGGCCAACAGGTCTCAGGCACATTTGCCCCTCCGTGCTGGTATTTCCCACACGGGCACACAGGCAGTGCCCAGGGTAGGCATATGGTACTCTACGTGTTGCTCTTCTGACAACCATTCTTAGAGAGAAGAGTTATAAAAATCAGCCTGCCAAAGTGCTTTGGGAATGGCGTTAGGTTTTTAGAGGGTATTGTTCTGATTTACTGAGCCTGCTGATCTCTTGACAGAATTAACAGAGAGAAATCTTTGTGTTTATCAGGCCATCCATGTAGTGAAGCTAAAAGCCTGTRTGTAAAGACTCTCTAAGGTATAAAAGAAGCCCTGCTGTGCTACTGCTAACATTGAAATAACACGAAAAGTGTCCACTTTTGATTTCTCACTGATATAGTTCTGTAGTTCCTAGAGTAGCAGAGACAATACGTAAAAGCATAATCAGGTCCATTTAAAGTCCTGGGACAAAGAGATGCAGACCTGAACAATTTTTTTTTTTCAGAAATGAGTGTGGGCTTGATCCTCAGTTTGTGTAAACTGGCACAGCTCCCACTCGCTTTGGTAGGGAATTATGACAATTTAAAACAGTTGAGAATTTGGCTCCACAATCAGAGCAGGGAGAAATGTATGACAGCCAAAAAGAGACATAAACCATTAAAATTATTTTGATAATAGAGATTTTTTTTATATACTGTAGGTTTGACTTTAATCTTTAAAGTTTTAATCTTTTGCTGTCTACTAGACAGAACATGATGTATATTTGATACATTTTGAAAGGTCAGGCCCAAAGTCATGCTCCCTTAGAGGTCTTATGGCTGCTTGTGCTTTTTTGATGTTTGTACCATCATGCAGACCTGATAAGTAGATGAATGACCATGATAAATGTGCGTAATGAGAAAGTGATAAGAATTCCAGCATCTGACATGAGTTATGTCTCTGTTGTCCAGAAATGGAGATGCTCTGCTTTTATCTTTACTCTCTAATTTCTTAATTAGAAAGCATATTTTCCACCAGTGCATATGTATTTGGCAAGCATGTTGTCTAATAACTGGATATCTCAGACAATGACCCTATTATAGATACTGCTGTAATTTTTTGTTTAAAAATGTCTCTCCTCCCTGTAGAGCACAAGCCACAGGACCAAGCTTTATGCAGTAATATATAACAAAAATTGCTAGACATAAAATCTGATGGGATCCTGATGATTTGCAAAAAAAAAAGGATTAGGACATAATCCTGCAAGCTCTTGAAAATACATGCACATTTACTCATGTATATGGTCTGATTCAAGTTGCTGGGATTAGTTACATGAGTAATTACACACACATGTATTTTGAAAACCTAGCTATGCGGATCAGATTCTAATCTGAGATGCCCAGAAAGTCTGGATCCTGAAAGCCTTATATGGACAAACTTCCCTTTGATGAGATTTCTCCCATTGATAGCAATCTTCCTTCAGAAAGGCAACAAGATCAGAGCCATTAAAATATTCCTCTAAAAAGGAGTCATTTCATGCTCTTGCAGAATTATGGCTATGGATTTTTTTTTAAGCAAATACAGTTTACATTCAGGGACCTTAACTTCCCAGAAATCAAATGAATGACCTTAATTAATTTATACCAGGGATGCTTTCAATTCAGTGATGTTTCATTGCCTTATGCCTCTATTCTGCAAAGATTCACAAACTTGCATATTTTTCATGCTAAGTATTTTTAGAGAAAAAGTATATACRTTTGTGGAGGCAGGGCCTAATGGATTCAACCAACTTCTCCCAAGGTGTATGGCAGAATTGTTGACTTGAGTGGGAGAAAGATAAAATTAGCAGCAACAAAGCTACACTGAGTTAAGAAATTCTGCATACTATAAGCAGCAAAAGAGTATTGGCTTCAAAATTATAGACAGAGGAATTAAAATGCATCTCTTAATTAAATGCTGTACAACTTCAGTAATAAAGTATTTTATTCTGCTGTTTAATTATTTGCATTATTTTTCTGTGATAATACCAAATTACTTGTGCTGAAAAGCAAACATGAATAGTTGAATGCAACTATTGCAGATAATTGCAAAAGCATATTGTGCATATTTTTTGTTTTATTTGCATCTAAAACACCAGCAATACTTTGTGTAGCAAGCAGGAGAGAAACATTTTGTGGAGAGTTTATTTAGATTTCCTTGGTTTCCTTTCAAACTAACATTTGTTTACTAGAGGCATTACAATTTAGTGAGACAAATTAGGCTAAACTTTTTATCTCTGGTGGTTTGCACACGCACTGATTGAACTAGTATTTCTTCTAAAAATTGCCTAGGAAGATAAATGAACAAGAGGAGCAATTAGAGTAAGGAAAAACTAAAGATTGGCTGACATGATCTAAGTTTACCGCTAAGGCAGTTTGTCATTTTGTCTCTATAATCTCTATCAGAATTGACTAAAACCGTAAACATAAATCATTATACTAATTTATTTCACCACACTGTGGTCTGGGAGAAGAAGATTTCATTTTTTTCCCCACAGACTTTGGGGGATTCAAGCATTCACTGAACTTTTTTTAATGTATTAAAAACAAGCAAACCTAAATAGTCATTGATTAGTATTTCAGCTCCCTTAAAATCTAGGTTTTTTGATGGTAAGCCAAGAAATGCTCCTGTTATTGTTGCTAAAATAACTATTAAGAATTCAGAATAAATGGGCATGGATTTTTTTTAACTGACCATATAAAGCTTAATGCATGACAAAATGTAATGCAAGACCATCAGTTAATACTTCACACTAGACCAGTTAATAAGCAGCCTTCTCTCTTGAGATACATCAGAATGAAGTCTGTGAGACTGTGGAATACCTTTGTGGGAGGGAATCCAGTAGATACCAGAGGACATCCTGCAGTATAAATCTCCATGGGCTGTCACTAGGCCTGTTACAGACTCTCCAAAAATAGAGCTCTGTATATCTTCATTAGGAACTACACTAACAACGCCATTCGCCTGCAATTTTATTCAGAAGCCACAGTAAAGCAAAGATTATATTATGTTGTTCTTGTCAAGTGAAATATTCCTTATCGGTGACTTTAAGGGATGGATTTTCAAATGCCATTTAGATGTCTGAGTTCTGCTGACTATCCTATTTTTAATGGTCTCATTTGGCTCAGTGGAGCTCCTTGCGTATGCCAGTGGCATCAAGATTGCCACCTAAATTGTTCTCCCAAAGGAGCTCTGTAAGAGATTTTGCCTCCCCTGTGCCTGCACTCCCAAGAGCCCTTATGCTGCAGCCTGCACATTGCCTGACTTCACTGCTAACCAACCAAACCTGCCAAAAACAAAACAAAACACAATTAGCTTCTGGTTCCTAGATTCACTGAAAGGAGGGAGAGGGAATGTGTCTCTGGGTCTGGGAGGGCAGCCTGCAGTTAGATCAAGTTAAGCATATTGTGAATATTCTATTTCTGAATTTGGGTTAGGGGTGACATTTTCCTACAAAACCTTTACTTAAAACTAAATAGTTCTAGGAGCACCAGAACTTAGGGAGTCTGGTTTCCTGTGGATTTGTGTCTCCTGGTTGATTTCCTTCGGAGTCCRAGAAGGAGAATGTCTGGCACAGTCATTGCCTGTGTCAGATTATTTGTAGGGCTCTCTGCTCTTCTTCAGCACCTGTTTTCATGAAACCTTTATGAGCTTAATTCTCTTTCAGATCACTGTCTCTCCATCTACCATGATTCCAGTTACTCAAGCATTCAAACATTATTATGAGGGAATACACAGACAAACATTAYGCGCACCCAGAGCGTGATTGCATAAACCATAGGAAAATATACTAAAACAGGATCCATCAGAAAGTATTTTTAAGCAGAAAGCTTTAGGGTTTGCAGATATCTAGCTTGCCATGATAAATGTTCCAGTTATCAGTCTTCTGTGTCTGTACTCTACTTAATTTCACACTAAAGTTGACACAAGGAAAATACAGCAGAAAAATGTGTCATTTCGTTACTTCACTGCTGCTTAACATAACGCACACATCATAGATATGCATATCTCATTGAGAAATGTATATAGAACTTAATGTTCTATTGATTTCACAGGGACATCCATTGTAGATGGCAGTTTAGAAGGGGCATTACCCTTTGATGCATGGTGGTCCTCTGTAGTCCCTGCAAATCACTAGAGTGAATACAGGGTGGGTGCAAGCACTGGAATAAATGCTGCTACCTTTATTTTTCTTTCCTCCATATGTATACTTTTCCCACCCCATCCCTTTCATTGGAAAGTAGAAGTAACTAAAATGCTGTTCTTACTTGAATTCCATCCATGTTTCTGGACCAGAGCAGTTCAGAATGGCTTTTACCAATTAAGTTCTGTGAACATCTGCAAACACAAACAAAAACCTATGGCTCTGAATAGTCAAATTGTCACAGAAGGCAATAGAGCCACAGGGCCTACTACTTTCTTTCAACTTCACTTCCTACAGTTTTTCTCAAAAAAAAAAAAATGTTGCAAAAAGTTAGGTGAAGTGGGTTTTTCTGTTTTTTTCCTGTGATAGCTGAGGCTGACTATTAGAGCAGGAACAGTAATTTCCATAATTAATGGAAATGCGTGGGAACAAGAAGGAACGGGTGCCCAAAAATGCTAAAGACTTCTAAACTTCTTTGAAATAGTTCTAAAGTCAAGATAAGTGTTAGTAATGTAATGAACCAAGATTAGCTCCGCTGCCGGCTTGGCCCCAAAGCAAAAACCACATTTTTAAGGAGCAAATATTTCAGTGCTTTCTATACAGGTAGACCAGGGAGGGGGGGCTGAGTGAAAGCCAGAAAAATTCCTGCTCAATTGTAAATTGTAAATTGTAAAAGAGATAAATAATGCCAAGTCTTCAGCCTGAGCAGAAAAGACTTTTTCTGTTAAGGGAGAAAATGCTCATCCCAGATTTGAACTCYAGAGGGCAATAGCCCACAGCATGACAGGTATGGAAGGGTTGTTTATTGAAAAAACAAACATTTCCCATAGCTTTCCTGATACTAGCGGTAGCACTGTGGTCATACCAATATATAGACAATAATAGTGGCTGCAGAATCTATGGTCAGGATCACCAGAACCACAGCGGGTAATAGAGTTTGGGGCTAAATGGGAAAAAAGAGCTGTCTTACCACAGCAAACAGTCAAATGGAAGTTCAGTAGCAGGCTAGAGGGAAAGCAGGTTAGGACATAGGTGGGTAGAAGAAGTGTTACAGAAGCAAGTCAGAAACATCAGGTGGTTTGGATAAGTCTTGATGTCTGATTTTTAATAGCTTTAACCTAAGCCTGACAGATGTGTAGAAACTTATGATTATTAATTCTGATTATACCTTTAAAATTGCAATTTTCACATGTTAGAAACACAGGAATTCTTGCAGGCATCATCAGAGTTGCAAACATTCTTGCATAGCTCTGTTAATGCAACACAGTTTGACTCTTGATTAGTCAGAAACAAAAGTATTTTAATACCACTAAATTTTTAATCTTTTAATTATTTTTTAAACATTGCACCAGATAGAGTCTTTTACAAGTACAGCCCCCAATTTTGGCTGTGTCACTGATAATGCCAGTAAGCAACAACAAGTTCAGAATCATAATGGCCTATAAATGGATGCACAAGTAGAGAAAACAACTGTGACTGAAACAAACTGTTCTCTAATGATTTAGCCCTAGAGAGAAAGCCGCATGGGTTTGTATGTTCATTATTGTACTGTTCTTCTATCATATTTACCTCAGCTACAGACCCAAGTGCAGGGCTCTGTTGCACAGGCTGCTCTAYGGGCACCAAGCGGGGCGGCAGCCTGGCTCCAAAGTGCTGGGTCTAAAGAGAGACACCAGCATCGCACCATTTCTTTTGCAGATTACACAGAAATGAGAAAAGTAAATGGAAGCAGAAGTGAAGCAAGAGGAGATACTGAAGCAAAAATACACAGAAGGAGCAGAGGAAAAGAAGAGCGAAAGCAGGCAGCACAAGCAAGTGGGAGGGTGCCAGCCAGTACAAGCGCAGAAAGCCTTCTCAAACCATTCACAGAAGGTCCCTGCTGTGGTGACTCTTGCCACTGCCTGGAGTCTATGAACTGTTTTAATCCCTCACTGAGACCTCCCCTACTCATCTCACCAGCACTGGCCTTGCACCTCTGCCCCCAGCACTGAAGAGAGGTCTCCCTGCCCTCCTCCAGCCCTGAGCAAATGTAATCTTACCTGGGCACCATTATAAGTTTAGTCTCTGGCTCAGCAAAGCAGGGCTTGCTACAAACAGAACTTGAGCAGACAGCAGGCAGATGGAAAAAAGAAAGAAGCTGGTCAGAAGTTGTTGCTTTGAATGTCATTACTTTGTGCTGCCATGAGCCATCTTTTTCAGATAAAGACTTAATGCCTTTGCATTATTTGCTATTACATGCTAGCATCACCTGTCTTCCTGAGCATCAAGGAAGAGCTACACCTGCTTCCTAAGGCTTTGCTCAGAGAAAGAAAAGCTTTTCAGGAGGCAGTAAGAAGTTAGTCAATCACCCAGCAAGGCTTCAGAGAGGTAAAAAAATCACTCTACATAGATGTTTTTGAAAACTGTATTTTTTTTATCCTAAATTAATGGTGTATCTGGATACTCTAGATCCTGTGGCTAAGTGGTTTGTGTTGTCCACATGACTGGCTTTTTTGCTTTATTTTTTAAAATTTTTCTGGGCGTTGCCTTCCCTCAGTAGTTTGTAGAGTGGATACTGTATAGTTTGCTGTAGTTTTACAGAGGCAGTATGGGTATAAGCTCTATTATCTGCCTTTACATCAAATGTAAATAGCATTTTCTCTGCTGCTCACTGAGTAATTGAAAGCTGTGTCTAATTTAGGCTGAATACAGGTAAGTCTGAGATGAATTAAGTCCTTTTTTTCCTTTCAGCATTCTTTTTAAAACACCTGAGGCTTAGGGTTTCTTTTCTTGGAATGTTAACTGGACCAACTGCACCAGTGCTTTACAATTCCACAAAGCTATTGGATGATCATATAATTATAGAGGCAATAAACCTGAAGCCAGAAAATTTCTACCTATCCTGCTAACCACAGAAGTGGCCACAGTAATCACAGATTTGTGATCCCTGGGTGTGGATATTATAACTTACTATTTCTAAAACTGAGACCACTTTACATTAGAAATCCACTAGCAACTACAAAACACATTGACTCAACTTCTTAATAGGTCAGATTCATATTGCACAGTTTARTACTTCCATACTTGCCTGTAACTAAATCTAGACTGCCTTTGTACTGAAAGTCCTACATTTGCCTGTTTTAGATACCTGAGGGTCATATTTCTTTCTGCAGAGATAACCTCATGTGACAGTTGCATTCCACTGTATCTAATAAACTACTAACCAGTGATGAGAAGCTAAGGAGGGTTTTGTTTTTCTTTTTATTCTTCCTTGTTAATAAGGGCAAGGTTTAAGATGGAAGGAATGGCATGATACCTAGTGACAATAGGAGAAATGATCGTATCCAAAATAGAAGTTTCAAAGTTCTATTAAGTTCAAACTTGCATTTAGCTCTTTGTGTTCAATGCGAGTTTAAAATGGAATGAATAATCTCCATCTGACAGTTGTTAAAGCTCTGGCATGTGAGATCACAAGTCAGCTGATAAGTGTTTTTAACACAACTATGAAGTTGAGTGTGGGTACCATATGTTTGTAAATAGCAATTCATATCTAAGAGAGAACAAGTGATCCAAGCAACTTACTCTGACATGAATGCCATGCTAGGATCCAGAACCAATTTTTGTAGGAAGTAATAATTAGATGCAAGATAGGTGAATAGTAAATACAATAAAATACCATGCTGGTTTATGCTAGGGTAGCTTGTGCCAGACTGGTTTGATACATTTCTTCAATAATTGATTTTGTAGAGATGAAAGAAAGCTATCTGAAGTTCAGTAAAGCATTTGATATGCTCTGACATGGAAAATTGTCAGTTAAGCTGGAGATTAGTATAAGGACTGTGAAATTGGTAAGAAATTGGCTAAAAATGAGATGGCAGCAAGTTCTTTTGAAGAAGAGAGTTACATATATGATATGAGGTTACAGGCAGAGTTTCTAAAAAACTGGCACAGGGAGTGATGTTACTTAATAATCTTTGCATAAAAGGTGCAGGAATACATTTATGACATTTATCCAAGATGCAGAGCTGAGAGAAATTGTCAGTAGAAGGAGATCTGAATGTTCTACAGGAAAAACCAAATAACCTTGAGGGGTAAAATAATAGAACTGAAATGAAATCTAATTGTAAGAAGTGCAAGATTAATAATATAGCGAATGGTAAAAATTTCTGCTACAAGAGAGAGGCTCTACACTTGAAGAAGAGAGAGAGAGAGAAAGRACAGTGTGTATTCATTGATCACAGGATAGCCCTRAATTGTAAATGAGAAGGAAAAAGCAATGGTAATATAATAGGCCAGAAATGTTGACAGCAAAGACTTGCTGAGATTTCATGGAGGTGCATGTGACATACAAAGTTTTGGTTTCTGTTAAACATAGATGAAGTCTGCAGGTGTTAAGAAAGATCTTCAAGAAAGAAGAGTAGATGATAAAGTCATTCCCATCTATTCATGTCCCTTCTATKTGTACTTGAGATGAAGAGTGTTCCTGTATTCTTTTCCTTAGTCTGATGTTACAGAATATGACTTCTTTATAGGTGGATTTGTAATTGTCATAGATGTTGCAGGTTGCTTACTATCCTTTCGCTTTCATCCACAGACTCTCCTTCTGAATGTTCTTGTTTCTAGGAAATTTCTTTCAGAGCTCTTTTCCGATGCTGTCTCCTTCTTGAATGCGGAAATGCAGTGTCTTTGGCTTTTCCCAGACTGTTTCTTGTTGCCTTTGAAGGTTTGGAATCTGAAATGTGTCTCATAAACCTCAGTAAATCATCTCAAGAACCTCAACTTTAAATTAAGGTTCTTAGCATGAACTTCATCTGTATCAAAAGCATATTGTATCCCATAATGCCAAATAAGTACTACATTTTTGTAACATGAGTTTCTATGCACTCATTCTGTTTTTTTTTTCCCACCCTCGCCTTTCCATATTTCTCCATTTCATCTGCTTACTTTCCAAGATGCACATAAATTGGATTGTCTTATATGGCAGAATAACTAGTTTTTAATTGCCAATATACTGCATGCACAGTTTTCCTCCCTATGTATTTTAATCAAGATCTTCTAAATTGATATCCTACCTTTCTGACCATTTGGGTCTGGGTCTTCCTGATATTTTTAGCATGATGGGGACTGTAATAATGAGTTATAACCTTATCCTGCACCTTATTCCTTTAAGTGTGTCCTCTGTCATAGTGCTTCCTCTTCCCGATTTCCTAGATCTCCAACGCTTAAAAAAACAAACAAACAAACAAACAAAAAACCCCAAGTAAGTTAGTTTCCACTGTGTTTCAATTCAGGGTCTAAGTAAAAGAATGGCATGAAAAGAACCAAGAGGCTCTGTTTTAAGGTGTCATTAAAACTTCCCACACCAAAACTAGCACGGAGGTGTGTTTAATTCCTTTCACTTGTTTTTTCTAAGAAGGCTTCAGTGAGGTACTATGATACATAAATCCATACTGCTCAAGTATATTTTATTCAAATGCATCTTTCAAAAGGGGAGAAAAGGTATGACAGACAAAAACGTACGATTGCTAACAAGAGCTCACATAACTTTCAAAATGCGACGTGGCAGGCATCTCTTCACACTCTGGGCAAATGGCACATGGTACCCAGAGACATTAGGTTTTTAAAAGTGAAGTTAAACTGATAAATTAGACCTCATTTATTGAACAGCAGATACAGCCAATTGCCCAGGGAGTCATCTGACACCTTTGAAGACCCTGCTAACTTAATTGGTGGTAGTATGGGGGCTGAAGGAAACATTTAAGCCTGTAGCAGCAGGACACCGTGCAGCATGAAAATGGAGAAGACAGGCATTCTCACTGACAAGGGGAGTCATATATAGATTTTTGTGTCCATTGTTTTCGCTTATTTGTGTGTGTGCTTTACTCAGTCAATCAAATATAATTGACACCACTGGGTTCTGTTGTTTTGTGGATGACAGGAGCTAATGCAAGGGAAAAAAGCTGGAAGTAAACTTCCCCCTGAAAGACTGTGTAAAGGTTTTTCCACTGGGCTTGTGACATTTTTTGCTCGATTGTGTTAATTGATGTAGTGACAAGGCAGTTGGAAAGATGATAGATACTGATCACTACACTTTTTTTTTTTTTTTTTTTTTTTGAGGTAGCCAGGCATTAACATAAATTCTGTTTTTGTGCAAGTAGTAGGAATGCAGCCGGTTAGAGTGTAAGGGGAAGGTTTAAGGAGCTGCACACAGAGTATATGGGACCCAACAGTCACTGCTGGACATTAGTACAGAATGAGAAAGAGATGTTGCCTTAGGATAGATTTTTATTCAGGACATTCTCATCTCCGGTTCGACTTTTCTATTTCTTTCCCTGCTCTGGGAACCCTTCCAATTTTGCAGATATTTGTTTCAACTCAAAGAGCATATTTAATTACAACTAATCTGAACTTTTCCCTAAATTTTAGCCTATATTTAGAGTATCTTAAAGTTTAGGCTTGAAGTTTTATTGTCTGAATGAGGTGATAAAGGAGGTCAGTAGATTTTGGTTCTTACAGTTTTTTTGCTCAGGTGACTGGCTTCCAACTCTGCTGAGTACAGGACTGTGGATGACCCCCAGATTCAGAGTGCCTTTCTGTGAGGATGCTGACAAAATCACTCCCACTTTTATTGTGCTGCCTCACAGCTTTCTGCAGAGGACACTGTAGCCTCCAGCAAAAGATGCCCCATACCCAGGTGACCAAATGCAGAGACAGCAAGAATGTGGTAACACAAGTGAAGCTTTGCCGTGGAATGTAGGTGCTTGATGTGGGCTAATACAGACATCAATCAGTTGGTTTCCTGAAAGACATCATCTCTGGAGTTCGCACAGTATGTAAATGGTGAAATCCTAATATTAGTTCTTCTGAAAAGACGCTGATGTCAACTCCTTGCTTCTCAACTTCAGTCAAAAGAGGTGGCTAAAAATGGAGCTTGTAACAGTTAAGACTTTTAAAGGAGAAAATCCTGGGCCTTGATGCAAAAGTGGAAGTACACCTGTGAATCAACACTGGGGGACAATATAGATCATCTCTGAGCACACAAATTGGGTGACTATTGAACTAGTCATATTCTTCTATTTAATCAGTGTGTGCAGCCATGGTTGCTATGTTTACTGTGGTCGGGATGCATTTCATGTGTTAATCTAATGTAAAAAAAAAAAGCTTTAAACATTTCACCATCTTCTTTTGGATCCTGTTACCTACTACTGGCTTAAGAGCTGCAGATGAAAGTGGCATTGCCTAGAGAAAATTCTTTCTCAAGATCTTATCCAAATAAAATCTTTCATTCAGAAAGAGCAAAACCAAGGCAATTTTTTTCATGAAGACATATCCCCATGGATTAGTCTATTCCATAAATATTTGCTGTAGCAACTTGAACGAAAACAACTGTGTCTATGGTTTAAGTGGTCTGACTTCACTTTCCACCTCTATCACTGACATTATGTATGACTGTGGCAATTCAAGGCAAGAGCCACACAGGACTTAGCATCTTGCTTTTGCTGGCGATTGCTGTGCAAAGTCATTCTCCTCTCTCTGAGCAATGAACAGTTTGGTGCCAGGACTTACCTGGCTGTGCAGCAGCAAAGGTGGGGGAGGGCTTTACTGGTAAAAATGTGAGAGTCTGGAGAATTTGGCATCTGGGTAGAGCAGGGAGTTTAAAGATTTCACAGGAGCCTAGATAAGCTGGACTTGGGTTCCAAAAAATGACAGTTTTCTAGATCTTGTCCTAAATTTCTCTGTGCTTCAAGTCCCCATCTTTCTAATTTGGATTGTGTGCCATTCTCACATCTTTCCCTGTGTGCTGATTTGAATTATAAGCTTTTGGAAGAAGTTATCTTTTTCTGAGGAGCTTCTTTGAATCAAAATGATTTTCAAAAAAGGACTTTTTGTGCTGATGGGGTCTTAAAAGGCTACAAATGTCATTTAATGAATAAATCAGGTCTGCCGTGGAAAGCTAGTAAGCTATTTACTGCCAGAAAAGAATTGCAGTCTCCTAATGGTCCCTTCTACCAGTCATGTCCCTCATTTTCTGTGATTGTTTCTGGAGTTAGAATCTGCTCCTACATCTTTAATACTTATCACCATGTTTCTGTTGCTTTAGCTCATTAATTGATTAACAAGAAAATACCTGGCAGATTTTAAAAAATTGTCATTATTCCATTTTTCCCTCAGTCATGATCACCATGAAGAAGAAAGTCTAAAATAGTTTGGTTTCCTATTGAAACAGATCAGTCTTGATATCAGTTAGTTTTATGAGCAACATGGAAGAATAGTCCAAGTCCATTGCAGAAATAAAACACAGAAGAAAAGAAGAAGAAGCATATTGAGGAAAAAAGCATACTCTATTCAGCAAATATAAAGAAATGCATTAGACAACAGATATATTCAGTCAATGAATAAGAAGTTCTTTATAGTTTTTTTTTCATTGGTACATAGAAGGAAGATGGAGATCCATCAGCACAAACCCTTAAGTCACTCTGAAGTATTTAACTGCTACCGCGTCTAGTCTCAGTCAAAAGCCAGTAATAAGCTGCATACAGTTAGACTGTTTCAGTGGTTGTCCTGTGTATTTTTAGTGTACAGGCTGACAAGAAATGCGGGTTCAGTTAGAAATACATTCCTCCTTGAAGAATGCCAAGTTGCTACTGGAAGGAGAGATGTGAGTTTATACTTCGCTGAAGGATAGTGTTGTCTATTATGTACTTAGCCTGGTTTGATTTAAGGGAACTGGATGACAAGACAGTCCTCACTCAAGGATGTGGTGAGCCCATATCCACATCCATATTCGGATGGAATATGACACAAAGAAGTTAAGTAATTTGCCTAGGGTAATACAACAAGTAAATTGCTGAATCAAATCAGGAACTTGGTTCTTGTGGAACTAGAGTGACACTTTGTCCTTCAAAACCCACTGCCATTGCGGTTGGCTGACCTGACTAGTGGCAAGTGGTTAATTAGTATATTGCTATCTTAGTAAATTAGTAGGTAGTGTCTAAAATAAGTGAGTAGAACCAACAATTTTCTGCTGCCAAACAAAGTAAGAAACAGCTGGAATTCCAGATTTCTTACAGGATGCAATAAAACACAGGTAACACAGGTGGTGAAGTCCCCCAGAGGTCCAGCAGTACAGATCTGCCAAAGATAAGGACCTACATGGAAAAGATGATTTAGRCATACACAAGCAAAATCGATTTTAGAATAAAAGGGTTTTTTATCCTTTAGGTCCAATATGAAAGTGTTGGCATCACTGTGGAGTTGCCCTTGTTAATGCCAGCATCCTTCAGAAGATTGATTGTACTCAGATTATACTTTTCAGATTATACTTTTATCAYGTGTTGTATCATTGCATCAAGTAGGAACATGGCCTAGCATCACTGAAAAATTGTGTCAGTGAATGTTTTTTTTCCCGTTTTTAAAAGCAGTTCTATACAGCCCTTGCATGAACAGAGAGATACTTTTTTTCCGACATTCCTGAAATAGAAACAACTCCGTAGTGTTAGTACAGTTAGTATGAAACAAATGCACAGACACTTCCCCCTGCAGACGGTTTTAATATTCTAGTTAATTCTCTCAATGTAGTTATCAAAATGTGGAAAACATTGGTAACAATGGATAAGTCTGTACTCAACATCTTAAACTCCTCTGTGCTTCATTATGAAGCTGGAAATAGTTCCCTATGCTTGGAAAAAAAAAAAGATCCAATATAGTTTGGGAGCTGTGCCTGTAGAATCCACCACCTCTTCATAGTGAAATGGGTTTTATTTTCAATCAAACATTTTTTTTCTGTTATACTTTCCTTGTCTGCATGGTAATTAGTTAAGTCCTTAAGACAAACAAGAATGGAAATCCTAATGCTAAAAATTGGAAAGAAAACTGAATTCATTCAAGGCAAGATTTTACCCAAAGTATTCCATAGTCAATCATCTGTAGGGACTGTGATACCTTCAGGAAAGCTCACTAATGCATGACACAGCTCATCATTCAATTTACCATCCATTATCTATTGAAAAAAATCCATGCACTGTTATTTATTATTCTTCTTGAAGTGTACTGATTGCTTCAGAAAAGACATGGACAAACATGACTCTTATTCAAAGGGCTTTCAACGAATGCTTCAGCTCTATCACAATAAATGCAACAAGAAAAATGAGGTGGCAATGGACATCACTCAGTGTAATAATATATATGTGTATGTGATTCTTCACTGCAATATTGAGGAACTGGATTTTTTTTCCTAAAATGCGGTCTTGTACTGGCGTAGGCCACTTCATGCTTAGTCATGTATGCTATAGCTTCTGACTGGCTGAACATTTCTCATTTCCAAATCTGTGTTTGCATGCTCTTTGAGAGCATCTTTTGGATGCATATCACACCCATATCATAATAACATGCTGATGGATGATGGTGCATGTTAGATGACTAAAAATCTACCTACTACTGTGTTCTTGTATCTGTACAGTACATGCAAGTGCATGGTTGGTGTTTGTGCAAAGCCAGTTTCATCCATTTATGCCCTAGTCAGATCTTACAGGAACAGCAAAGTTGTAGCTGGCTTTCAGAGAAATTTGATGGGGTTGTACTGTGGGCAGGTGTGTGCGGAGACAAGTTCTTCCATACACAGAGATGCACCAAATCCATGGGCATATGCCAAATGAGCTCATAGTAGTCTGTGCCCCTACTTTCAGGTCTTTGATAGGTAAATTTTGTCATAAGATACAACAGGATTGTAACTCATGCCCACTGAAATCAAAGATGTAGTGCAAGCGGCAGGTTTATTTTAAGATGGAGAAGGCTGGAGCAGCTGTACCTTAGCTGCCAGCCAGACCGTTAGCACCTCGTGGCAAATTTCCAGGTTATGTCATGAAGTCACCAGTGTGTCACTATTTCCATTTCCCATCCACAGCACAGCTGAATCCAGTTCTAGGCCTAACCCTCTTGCATTAAATGATGTGGGAGCTAGCCTTATAAACATACCCACTACTGAGAAGCCTGTGTAATTAGGCTTATCTAATAGAGTTTATCAGGAAGCAGTGCCCTTTCACGCTTTGTAACTAGCATCTAAATTATGCACATTAGCTCAAGATTTTAATAAGGCTTCAAAGCATCTAGGTCTGGAGAGTGCATCAAGGAAGTAATAAATATTTTAACAGGCAGCATGTATTGCACATTATGTTCATGTGGGGATTATAATGGCCATGCATTACTTTTGATACTGCCTTAGGTTAAATGTTCTGAAATCAGTACACCTGCAGTATAAAATTCCCTACTTTTCTGTATTAAAGATTTCAGATAATCAGAGCACTTCAGTTCCATTTTTTCACTCAAATAAGCAGGTGCTTGGATGTATATACAAGTAAATTACAGTTAATGGGCCTCGTATGAATGCAAGCAGTTGCCAGAATTGATCATGAAATCAGAACCTTATATAGTAAATAAATAAAAGAATACTTTTGGGAGGGTTTTGTATGGATCTCCTGACACCTTTTTATCAAACTTATTTTAAAAATCAAAGGAATTCAGGCAGAACAGTGAAATTTTGTAAACATAAATGAGAAGGGTCAGGAAATATGGAATGAAGCTGAGCCTTTAAGTTGGTTGTTTTGTGCTTCTGTTTTCACTAAGTTCAGATAGAAACTATGAAAATGTCATATAGGTCTATATGGTGGAGGAGCCAACAAGGAGAGGTGTGCTGCTGGACCTCGTACTAACAAACAAAGAAGGACTGGTGGAAGATGTGAAGGTCAGGGGAAGCCTTGGCTGCAGTGACCA